>NC_054496.1:15962763-16262763 GCF_017639515.1 Carcharodon carcharias | reverse complement strand
GCCGCGACAACCCTCCCGATCTCTGTAACCTCCTCCAGCCCCCACAACCCTCCCTAGCTATGTAATCTCCTCCATCCCCCACAAACCTCCCTATCTCTGTAACCTCCTCCAGCCCCTACAACCCTCCCTATCTCTAACCTCCGGTAGCCTCTACAACCCTCCCTATCTCTGCATCATCCTCCAGCCTCTACACCCTTTCTCTGTAAACCCCTCCAGCCCCTACAATGCTCCCTATCTCTGTAAACCCCTCTGGCCTCTACAACCCTCCCTATCTCTGCAAGATGAAGGTCGGTCACATTTGTGCACCAAATGGTCAGTCAGCTTGGTTAAAGGTCTTGATCAAAATGGGTTAAATGCAGCTGCAAAACTGGTAAATATCGGTCAGTGTTGCTGCTAAGAGTTCAGTGAAGACTGATGGTGCGCAAGTGATTTTTGTTGCTGTGTCCGCTTGACATGGAAGAACACCCAGTGTACAAGGGTTAGATCCACGTGTAGATTTTACATTTACAAACTTAAGTTGAGCTTGAAGAGGGAGAGCCTTAAAAATGTTGAGGTAAAGTACTCAGCAATATAGGCTTGTCATCTGTAGCAACCAATTTTTAAAAATATTGTTAACGTGTGGTGGATTTAGTGTGACTTTACCCTTTTTAGTCACTTGGTTTTCTATACGACCAGCAGTTCTGTTCCATTCAGTAAGTTATTTCAATTCAGGACATCGAGGATTAGCGGGTTTGACCCACCAGCTCTCGTAGTGATGATGGTAAAGTGGATGGCTCATTAAGTGTGGTGCGTGTCAGAGTAAGCAGGCGGATAAATAACACAATCTTTGCTTTTGCCAACCAGGGTGCCCACTTGGCTCTTATTGATGCCCTGATGACCACCTACATGATGGAAACACTGCGGGGCAGGAAGGTGACAGCAGACACTGAGGAGGTCACAAGTCTCAGCCCATCAAAACAAGCCCCAGCCAGCACAGAATACAATTTGCTGCTCTGGGTTGATAAGGTAACAATATTGTATTTTTTAAAAAGAAAAACATTTTTGAGGGCTTGCCAAACATCCAATGCCAGAAATATTTTAGTCCTTTTATCACCAGGGTAGATTTGTTGAGTGTGGCATTCCCTGTGATCTACTAGTCCTGATGTTGGGACCAGATGGTGATTGGCTCAAATCCCAGAGCTTGCTGTTGGCTGTGATTTGGGTTGATGTTTAATCCCTTCAAAGGGAAGATGCTGGTTAATTGTCGACCAGCTGTCTGACTCCAGTTTTGTTTAGCTTTTATAAATGGTTATGGCAGGCATCATCAAGAAACTAAATAAAAGGCTTTCTTAATCAAGTTGTGCCTTGTCAACATTGTGATGCATTCACCTTCAAAAGGTGACTGCAAATACTTTAAATTACTGGCTGAACAGCGTTTTGTGGTTGCGTTTTTGGGTTAATATGTTGGCATTGTATAGTACTTACAGCACAGAAACAAGCCATTCAGCTCAAGATGTATACACTGGCGTTGATGCCCCACACAAACCTCCCCCACCTTTATTAGGTCACTCCTCAAACTAACCTATTCAATCTTTCCTCGGTGCTGCGATCATTCTACAAATCCTTATTTTTTTGTACCTTCTCCTTTGGCCTGTGTATCCTTTTTTATAAGATAAAAGCAAAATACCGCGGATGCTGGAAATCTGAAACCAAAGCAGAAAATGCTGGAAAAACTCAGCAGGCCTAACAGCATCTGTGCAGAGAGTATCTGAAGAAGAGTCATAAGGACTCAAAACGTTAACTCTTTTTTTTTCTCTCCACCGATGCTGTTAAACCTGCTGAGTTTTACCAGCATTTTCTGTTTTTGATCCTTTTTATACTATGGTGACCTTCTGGGCTCCATCAAGCTGGCAGAGATGGTGGAGACTCACTTCATCACTATTAATGGTTTTAGACTTGCCTAGGCTACATAGAATTGGCTTAGGCATGGGATTCGAGATGCTAATGACACATAGAATCATGCCGACTTCACGAATGGAGGGCCCATCTGCTTGTGACTGAGTAGGTGGAAGTGTTCGTTGAAGGTGGGTCAAACCTTACTGTTTTAGGAGCTGAGTTTTGGTGAAAACTTTCATTTTTCTATTTTCTAAAGTGGGAACATCATTTCCAAGCTGATCTAGAATCACATTTATTGTCAAACTGTGCGCATGGTTCTTGTCCAACAGATGATGTCAGGCCCTTTCTTGATCATTGCAATCTTGCAAGCATTGCCCAGAACCTATCCTCAACACTGCTATTACTTTGCCATGGGATTGTGCAAAATGTTGAACTTCCTACCACAAGGAGTGGTTGAGACTCAGCATCGATGTATTTAAAGGGGAGCAAGATAACCATGTGAGGGAGAAAGCCTCTCCTCCTATTCCTGATGGGATTAGATGCAGAGGAGTGGGAGACAACTCATATTAAGTGCAAACACCAGTAGTGGGCTGAATGGCCTGTCCCTGTGCTGTACTTTCTACATAGCATCCTTTGAGTGTAAGTAACTAATTGTCAGGTGACTCGAAACGCTGTAATCTAAAATGGAAAATGTTGTAAATTTGTTGGATTGTTGCTGTCTGTAAAGATCTAATTGAGGTACAACTTATTTTTGTCGGAATGCGATAAATTTGCATTTAGCACGTTATGATATTTGAAAAATTTTATTTCTCAGATAAACCAGAAATTAAAAGATGTCTCTGAACGGTTACACCAGCTGAGACACCAGCCTGGCATAGACAATTCAACAAACCAAGGGGTAGGCATCTAACTGATAAACATTTAAGCTTGTGATTGTAGTCATGGGCTTTTCACCTGTTGCTAATGTTTTTTCAGACTGTTTCCTGCCTTGTCTTAAAGTTAGTTTACTGAATGATTTTTCCAAACCCCTGCCTCATGTTTTTGTCTTTGCTGCCCTAAGGAGTTGTGGTTTTTTAAAAAAAATTTTCACTTTTTTTGGGTATCCCAATTTAGTGAGGAGAATCTGGAATTCAGAGGCCAAATGTCCCAGGGTCACTGGTGTGTGATGATCTAGTTGAGGCTTGATCTTAAAAAAAGTGTAGAGAGCAGAAAGGGTAGAGAGCAGAAAGCTACAACTGGAAGATTTTATCATCACTAGTTAAAGGTTTAATGTGCAAGAGATTCAAGACTTCGAGACCATGGCCTTAATCTTTACTGTATATTATCAGCCAATGGCTTGAGTTTTTGTAGGCTGGTGATATAATGATGGTTCTTCCCTAGTCTCACATCTGTAACTAGCATTTGGCATTTTTTGAGTGATTTCTCTTTAGTCCTGGCCATTGAACAGTGGTAACTCTGTGCACTGCCATCCAATAAGTAGATTAATATTCCAGTTACATGATATAGAAATGGTCCAAGGTGCCCAGCTTGGACATTTGATCAAAGGTGACTTTTTACATGTCACTTTGTAATGCACAAAGTATTGACTATGACCACTACAGGAGCTTATGTTTTCATTAATGTCTTCTATGGAAGGCAGGTTGTGGAGTACTTAAGAGACAGGAGGGTTGAAGTAGAAATGCTAAGGGTGAGGACAGGGACCAAAAGAACAGCTGAAGGGAGAGTTTTTTTTTTTGAAAGATGAGAGTTTAGTAAGGCCACGTGTTTCTGGGAAAGTTCCAAATGGTACCAAGTGAGAAGATTCCTTGAGATTAAGCATTGTAGCTTTTTATTTTCCACATTGTATGGGTTGGATTTGATGGACATCTTGTACCTGAATTGTAGAAGTGATAGATTTTCATGAAGCTCTAATGTAGTGTATTTGTGGCCTGTAATATTGGACCTCTTCATCTCAGCTATGCTGTGATTGGTGGGTGAATGGGACAAGCAAAATCCTCTAGTGTCTTCAAGAGGCTTGTGCTACATTGGAATTGAGAGAGGCGCAGGGGCAAGACTGTGGGCACAACCTGGGGAGACTCTAACACCAAGGAGGAGAAAGTAACTTCGCAATAGGTAGCAAGAGAAGCTTTTCTGTGTGTGAAGTTGACCCCTGAAGAAATATCCCAAGAACCCCCTGCCCAACCCAAGGCCCAGAGGTTCTAGTCTTCTTGGATTGAACAGAATCTGCTCAGGATTATTGTTTACCTCAGGCTGGAAATGCTCTTTGAGTAATTCTCCTTTTGATTTACTGACAGCACGAGCCTTTTATCTGAAGGTGTCTATCTCCCACTGCCATTGCTAGGAGAGGAAGGTGTCCACACCATTCTGGCTAGTTTCCCAAGCCCATTTACATTGCAGAAGTACAGTCAGTTACTGGCAGAGCTGTTCCCTTTTAACCAGCATTTAACACTATTCAGTGATTATGGAGCCACACCTTCATCTATTGTGGATTTTTAGGGAGAAGCGAGAGAGATCTGTGAACTCCTGTAAGTCAAATGGGGTGATCAGAATTAGATTACGGGATGAATTTAGCCACTCAAGTGGTCATTTTCCAAGCCCATTGGTTAACAGGGGAGTAATTGGAATAGAGCAATGATGGGGCCCTCTCTAACAGCTCTCTGTTCTTCATTCCCTGGACTAGAAGGAAAGACCCCAATTATCCCTCCATGTTAAGAGGTTCTATAATTAGTCCACATTGCATTGGGAGAGCTTACTTTTACACTTTGGCGTAAAATCCATTTTGTTTTAATTCTAACTGATGTGAGCATTTGGGTTTTGGCCAGAGCTGCTTCTAAGGTTCTTTGTCTTGTGGCTGCTTTCATTGAACTGGAGCCAAACCACTCAATATGGCAACAGAGATGCCTTGAATATTTGGCCAAGCAACTCTACACCACAGCCTAAATGTGTTTGGGGCAAGGGGTTGGCAGTGATGGGTGCTGATTGAAGTTGAAGGTGAGACGTTTCGATTCGTTCCATGTCGACTAGTCACCCAGTAGACATTTCCTTTAAATGTGGCATGTATGATCGACTTGGCCTGAATGTTGTGTTCAGTTAACTGGTGACTCGTGATGTCAAGACTGTCACGACGCTCTCTAGTAGCTTTGTCAATGGTTTTTTTTTTATTAATAACGAAGCACGTGGAGTTACTTGTGCCTGCTGTGTTTGGATTCATGTAGCACGTTAAATGTGGCAGTAGTTTTGAGGGAAAGTAAGTGGAATCCCTCGGTGTCTCATCCAAAATTGTGTTGTCTGTACCCTAGTCTCTTCCAGCCCTACAACGTGAGTTCCTCCAAATCTAGCCTCTTGTGCATGCCTGACTTTCTGTACAATTTGTGACCGTGTTGTGTAATGATCTTTGTTTAGTCACTGCCCCGTGTGGTATTTCTTTGAGGAGCCAGGTTGGTGAGCAGATAGGCACAGTGAAAGGACTTCCCTCCAACCTTGTGACCTTTTTAGACCCAGTTTTTGGCTTTCAGGCTGCACCACAAGAGCCCTGGGTGCGTGGACGGGCCAGTAAATGTTGGCCCTGTCGACAACACCCTTTTCTGACCCTGGGAAGGAACAATATAAGGAAGAGACAATGGAGCATGGATCAGAGAATGTAAGAGGGAAGGGATTACTTGCAGCACCTCCACTCGGAATGAATTATGGTTGGTGGGTTTTTGTGCAGCACCAAAACTCTTCCCCATTGATGTCGCTGAAAGACGGTTGCAATTCTCTCAGACCAGCAATTAAAGTGGTTTCTGCAAACTATAGATGCACATCACTAAATGTAGCAATGCACGTTAACAAGGTCATTAAGAAAAAGTGACGATGGGGGTTCCATTTCTGTATTTTTGACTGTGCCTAGTGAAATCTGAATCTGCATATCTTGCCTAATTGAGCTTTGAATATTTATATTTAACGTGTGTTTAATATTTCTAGTACTGCTTGACGTCTGAAGTACTTCTAATATTATGAAATTCAATGCTTCTCCTCTTTTCCCTCCTTTCTCTTTGCCGCTGCCCCATTTGACCTTTGATCTCTCTTCCTCTGTGACACACTGTCCTCACCAGTGTCCCACCAAATGGTATTGGAAGCTAGTTCCTGTAAGTCCACCTCTCAACTTTTACTGCATCTCCCCTCCGACCCTGACTCTTGCTCCCGTTGGTTTTCCTTTTTTTTAAAACAAAAAGAAGCCTCATTTTATTGAGACGATATTTAAAACTGTTGGCTAGAGTTGCACAGTGCGTGTTCTTTTTTCTTTTCAATCCCATGACCCTTCTGGTGGGATTGGAGGGGAGACGGACTGCATGATGTGACGCTCAAGAAGCAAAGGATGCTGGGATTGCTTATTGTGCAGGATTTTATCATACAGGAACAACATTTGAATTTACAATGCAGCCTTATAGCATCAAAATATCACATTATACCACTTCACACAATGAATTATTTTTGAAGTGCCGCAACTATACGTAGGCAAACTCTCGGATGTTAGTTTAACCAATTAACGGGCAAACAAAATGCTCTCTTAAAGGGGCATTCATGATGGGTGTGGTGGACTTTTTTTGGGGAGGGGGGGGGGTGATTTTTCAATGAGTTTCTTGTTAGGGTCCATAGTGTGGATCATTTGTTTCCCACCCAAAGGCTGGGATTGTCCGGCCCTGCCGAAAGCCGAAGGACTTTTAGTTGGGCCGCCAAATCTCCTAAGGCAGGTCCCACCACGACGGGGCTGGAAAATCCCGGCCAAAGATTTGCGAAACAATCTTGGGGATGGTATCATCCCATGAAAGTATTGGAGCTTTTGTCAGTTTATTCTGGCAGACTGAAGTCATCTTGTTGAATTGGGCAGGAATATCAGCGGTGGTTTAAACGGCACACCCAGGTAGCGAAAGTGTGTTAAAGTCAAATGCACTGTGAAGTGGCACCTCTTGGTTGGTTAGCTGGGCTGCCCTTTTGGATAGCCCGAGCTGTGCTCCAAGCCTTGGGTTGGTCACACTTGCCAGTTCGCTGCTCTTGTGATTCGGTGGAGCATCTCAAGTGTGTGAGAGAGGCTAAGACGAGAAAGGTCAGGTGAAGAGAAGTGAAACTGGTTGGAGTTATCAACTATAGCAAAAATCAAGACGTTCATTGCTCTGACCATCTCTCTTAGTGGAAACTCGAGAGAGAGAGAGAGAGAGAGAGAGAGAGGCTAAAATGGAGCACAGATTATGACGTTCAGATGACACTCGTAACGTGCAAATCTGTGCAGAGGGAAGAACCAAAACATGCTTGAGAGCACCAAAGGAATGCATAATTTTATTTATTTATTTATTTATGTCCCCCCAACGATTTATTGTTAAAGATGGCACACTTTTTGTGACACGATCTAGGCACTCAGTTCTATCTGGGCAATTGCTTCATATTTGTGTTGTACGACAGGATGTCATTCTTGCTTCAGCAAGACACTGCTGATGAGCTTCTTCACATTTGTTATTTTGGGCAACGGGTCTCCTTGCATTCTCTCATATCTGCATATAAATTGCTTCATTATGTGCAGCAGCAATGGCCTCAGGAAGAACTCATGCCCAAGTGGCTGCGCTTAAGGATTAAGTGCTGATACAAGTTCCTCATGAGGGGACATGCGACTGCGGTGAATTTGGCATTCCTCTGCCATTTTGTTCTAGGTGAAACAAATTGAAACTAAAATTAGTTCTGGCCATTTCTTGTGTTAATGACTGGCAGGCATCTCTGATTCTAGGTTTAGTGAGCATAGCACAGAAAGGACTCCCATTGTCCTATCATATCGATGTTGGCCTCACAGCAAAGCTGCCTACTTTAGTTCCATCTCCCTGTTCTCCTGTTTCCCCCTTGTCTCTCTCCCTCTTAAACATTGTGATTTGAATTTGCTTCAACTCTTTCAAACCCAAATGTTGGCAATGTTTCTTCTGGCCTCGCTCTTTGTTTCATCTGCCCATATTCCTTTGTTTACATCTCCCTGTAGCTTAGGGAGAAATATTTCCATTTTCTCTCCTTCCTCTGCATGCCCTGAAGGCATGTCAGGGCTGAGAGTCCTCAGCGACTCCACTCATATTGTCCACATTGTCACGCTCCACGTAACAAGTCATGTGATTGTTCCAACATGGGGCATCAAAGTTCGGACTGCTCTTGATGTCCATGTTTTCAGGACTGGGTTGGAGTTGGGGGGAGGAGGTTTATTCATTAGTGATCTGAAGCTGACTCCCTGATTGATGCACCCCTAGCTTTGCTCCAAGCCCACAGTTACTGAGGTAAATTTTAGCATCTCTCATGCTGCCACAGATGATGTAGCTAATCCAGCAACCCTCTGCTGCATTTCCCCACTAGACATGCCTGCAGACCCCCTAACTGTCAATTGGCTGGGTTTTGTGGAACTCTGTGCTCAGTCGTGGCAGGATTTAAAAAATTAACTCGTTCACCAATGCTGTTCAATTCTTTGTAAGACATGTTCAGTGGAGATGCATGCATTGTCCTGCCCCAAAGGAAGGTTGGAGATCCAGGGTTGTAGCTCCATCTCTATCTCGTGCTCCTGTTTAATGAGGCTTCACCGATTCGGGTACAGCCACACTGAGTGCAGCCATATCTCTATTTTGACCGTGCCTTCAATAACCTGTGCTCTTTTATTTTGTGTGCCTTTGCAAAGGATTGATCTGACCATTGATGTTTGCAGATGATCTGCTTAAAATATTTATCCAATTTTCCTTTAAAAGATGCAATGGTTTTTGCCTGACCCACTTCTGTTGTACTATATTTTGTGGTTCAGCACCCCTATGTGTAAAGAAAATTTACACTTCTTCTCTGGAGCAGTGTTGTGGGTTGATGTGGTGGTATTGTGAAGTGAGCAGCCCCACAGGAACCTTGGCCTCCACTGGCAGCTTTTCTAGGGAACAAGAGATAGAGTGGCGAGTACAGGGTTAATTTTAACCTAACTCACCGGGTGTGGAACTGGGTGCAACATCCCACCCAATATTGTTCTCAACTGACTTTAATGGAGTTACCATTGTGCCAGACTCTGACTGCTTCCCAATGGGTGGGTGGGGACAGTAGGCATGGGGGGTGATGGGTGAGAGGGGGCACATTAAAATTGCCTCCATATTATTTTCCCATATTGGTGAAAGGAGTTACACTGGGTTACTTGTTCGCAAGGTATTTATAAAGCTTCTTAGAGGTTAAAACGTAAGGTGAGGGAGCTAGTGATGCCCTGTCAAGTACATCGTCCACTATTGCTGTTATTACAGAGAAATGCCAAGTTGCATTCCGCTGCTCTACCTTCCTCTAAATTTCAACAAATTGGTGTTTTTTCTCTTTATTCTGTCATGGGAGCAACATACCTTGTTGCCCATCCCTAATTGGCCTTGAATTGAGCGCCAGGCAACTTCAGAGGGCAGTTAAGAGTCAACCACGTTGTTGGGGGTCTGCAGCCACATGTGGGCCAGGCTGGGTAAGGACGGCAGATTTTGCGAACTAGATGTGTTTTTACGACAATCAACAATAGTTTTATGTTCACTATGGATTATCGTACAATTCCAGACATTTTTTTTTAAATTAAAGCCATGGTGGGATTTGAACTCAGGGCCCAGAGCACTAGTCCAGTGACTTTACCACTATGCCACCACCTCTGTGGGTATATGGAATGGAAAATATAGAAGAGACTGTGCTGCATGGTGAATATGTCTGAAACCTATTGTGAAGCGCAAACTAGAATTGGATCCATTCCATGAACAAAAGGCTCTACACCTGGAACAAGAGAAGGCCATTCAGTATCAGCATTTAATTAGGTCACATCTGATCTGGAGCGTAACTCTAACTATCTGCCTTTATTCTGTAAGCCTAACAGTGAATTAAACAATGCAATTATTAATTTCCTTTCTGACTTTACTTGGCCTGAGATTCACTTTCATTTTATTTTTCCTGATGCCTCACTTTCTTCCTTGATCTGTCCCAGGACAGGCAAGCAGGTAAATAATTGCCTGATTCTCATGTATCGGTTATCCGACTTTGCTACTGGAAGGTGGCTCATGGATACCTTTGATCTTCCCAACTCCCCTTTTTTTATTCTTTCATGGGATGTAGGCCAGTGTTTATTGCCCATCCTTGAGAAGGTGGTGGTGAGCTGCTGCCTTGAACTGCTGCAGTCCATGTGGTGTAGGTACACCCAAGGTGCCGTTAGGGAGGGAGTTCTGGGATTTTGACCCAGCGACAGTGAAGGAACGGTGTTATAGCTTCAATTGAGGATGGTGAGTGGCTTGGAGGGGAGGTTACAGCTGGTGGTGTTCCCATGTAATTGCTGCCCTTCTAGGTGGTAGAGGTCGTGGGTTTGGAACGTGTTGTCAAGGGGGCCTTTGCGAATTGCTGCCTTGCACCTTGTGGATGGTACCTGCTGCTGCCACTGTGTCCTGTTGCCCCTTGTAGGAGATCTGAAAGGTCTTGGAGGGGCATATAACTGGGCCGGTTCGGTCTAGGTGGCCATTATTCCCAGTGTCACTGGTCAATACTGGTAGGCCACATGACCAGAAGGAGCACCGCAGCTGGTTCTGATATTTATCTCCTTCCTGGTTGTGTTCTCTTCCAGCAATGATAGGGTTAGCTACCCATCAGGAAAATCCTGGAGGCTCCAGGAATTGAAGATTGAGTTCCTGGCTGCGAGCCACAAACCCAGGAGTCAAATCATAAGGGACATGTAGAAAGTTTAGCTTTTTGTTTTCTTTGATCACTTATTAGCTACAAAATAATGTTGTAGGTGGGGGAGAAAATTGTTTTACGGGGTGGGTGGTTGAAGACATGAGGTCATGAATCTCCAGGAGTACATCCAACCAGAGTTGGCAACCCAAGCAGTGGTCTATTGGTGGGGTAGGAGGTAAAGAGAAGCTAAGTTGTGTTTCTCCACCCACCTACTTCCCACTCCCTCTCCACAAAACAAAGAGGCTAATTGTAGCTTGTTAGCTGTGGCTGTGGCTGAGATCAGTTAACTCAATGCACACTAGAGGTGGCCTGTTTGGCTCAGACATCCTGTGTTATAAACCAACAGGATTATTTATGGTGGGTGGGGGAAGGAGTTAAGCAATTGATTTTACTCTTAAAGACTAATTCAAGCCCACATCTACACAAACCCTATAAACATCAAGGAGAAGACTCTAGTAGAGGGCGATCAGAGGAAAGGTAGGAGTACTCACAAAGAAAATCACCAAACTAAACCTATGGGAAACAGAAAGATAGATAAGAGAACGGAGCACAAGGTGGATTAAAAAGTGGGAAATGGAGCTTAAACTGTCCGTGAGGGAAAGGACATTTTTCCTCTTTGATTCCTGCAGCTTTGTAGTTAGGTGAATGATATTGGAGTTAGGCAGCGCCAACTTTTTTTATAAGCCACTCTTGTGTTTTTTATAAGCTGTGAGACAAACTTCTCCCAGTTGGCTGGGTGGTTTGTTATTGAATTCACAAGAATTTGGAGAATTGGCCCCTCGAGCCTGCTCTGCCATTCACTAAAATCGTGGCTGATCTGATTGTGGCCTCAACTCCACTTTCCCACCTGTCCCCCCCATCAACCTTGACTCCCTTGTTGATGAAAAAATCCGTTTTAAGACCAAGCTAAGACTTCAGCTGCCACCAATCTCAAGACCGGTGGTTGAGGCGTGTGCCAGAGAGTTTTCTACAACATCACTTTGTCAGGCATGCAAAGAAAAAGCAGGTAGTGGAGAGGTGCGTTAGGGCCAACGTATCTTCCCGGATTCTTTTTTTACCCCTGGTAGTTATGGCAAATGTTGCATCAGAAATTATGGCTTAGCGAGCAGTGTTCCAATCAAGGGGCCATAATGCTGACGTCGAGGATACTTAGATTTTTAATGGTGTTTCTAACTCACTGCATCAGTCCTCGTTTTGTTTTCATCTTAATGCGACATGATGGGCAGTAAAAAGGAATTCTGACTGTTCTATAATTAATTGAGACTTCCTAATGCATAGATTTTAGAAAATGCTCATGCTACGTTTTCTTGCTCTGTCTGTGATTCATTGCAACTGAGCCCATTTTAAACTGACCATCTACTGTGAGCATTGAGCCAAGGTAGTTGGCGATCCCAGAATCCTTTGCTTTGAGAGTGAATGTTAATACTATATCTCCATTGTTAAGATTTTAATACTTTTTAAATTGTGTGGCGTGTCTCTTAGATCATTCTGTTGGATGTTTTCACTTTTTCATCTTTCACTCGAGTCTCTGCTCCATGTGTTTGGGATTGAGGGTTAGCATCTGCCTTGTCCAAGGAAGGGGAGTAGGATTTGGAAAGCTGCTCTTCGGAGCCGTTTCCCCAGTGGGGTGATGAGGGGTGTTCTCCCTCTGCCAAGTTGGGAATGGAATGGTTAATGAGATGAGTTTTATCTTCAGATCACTCCAGAGTTAGTAATCTGGGGGAGAGAAGAAGTCACACACACACCCATATATCAGAGCTTGGTTTAGTATTACAATCTGCTCCAAGGTGCCAAGATTCTGTAAGCAAGATGGAGCCAAAATGAGCTTTATAGACAGTAAGGCCAAGAAAGCTGGAACTGGGTAAAGTATTGTACCATTTGTGGTATTAGGATAGCAACCCAGGGGTTAGAGGTTCAAATCCCATCATGGCATGTGAAATTGAGTTTTAAAAAACACTGACTATTTGAGCTGGTATGACAAATGTGTCCCGGGTGTGTGTAGGTGTGTGTGTGTGTGTAGGTGTGTGGGTGTGTAGGTGTGTGTGGAGAGTAGGGGTGCATTAGGGAGAGTTAGGTTTTTGACCTAGGTGTGACTTCAGTCCTAGCCTGTGGTTGACACTTGATGCCCCAGAATAATGAGACATGGGTAATAACTACACACTTGCCTGTGGCATCCATATCCCAACACATGATCATTTGAGCCATGTTAACTGGGAAGGTATTAGGGAAAAGAAGCTTCAAAACACGAAGGGGAAGGATTCTCCAATCCAAAATTTTAGAAAAAAGCATAGGGCAATGATAGAACTTCTTTTAATGTTGATTTTTCTCTATAATCAATGGCTAAGCAAGAAAACCACCACCTCAGGAACTGCATGTTCCAAACCTGTTCATTCTTATAAGAACGGACAAATATAGGAAATAGGAGTAGGCCATTCAGCCCTTTGAGCCTACTCCACCATTCAATAAGATCAGGGCTGATCTTCTACCTCAATTCAACCTTCACACATTATCCCTGTGTCTGTTGATATCCAAAAAGCCATCATCTTTGTCTTATATAGTGGAGCATTCACAGCTCTTTGGGGTAGAGAATTCCAATGATTCACAACCCCTTGAGTTAAGAAACTCATCTCAGTCCTAAATGGAAACCCCTTGTTTTCAGGGCTGTGACCCCTAGTTCTAGATACTCCAGCAGGAAAAGCATTCTTACTACTAATCAGGGCTTGGCTAGTTTCTACCATTGGTCTGTTAGTGGAATTAGCTTGAGGGGCTAAATGGGCTACTCTTGTTCCATTTTTTTCCTATAGCCAGGTAATCAGTCAGTAGGAATGCAAGAGTTGGTCTCCAAAGTCATTGGGTTAGAGGAGGACAGATCAGCCATGATTTGCAGTCTTGGTTCACGTCCATTGAGCCTGATGGGTACCTGGGGACATGAGTGTAAAAATAGGATCAGTAATGACTCCATTTCCCCCCAGTTAAATAAGCTGCTAACATTGAACTGTCTGGACTTGCATGAAGAAGAGTCAAATTTGGCGAAATCATGGAGGGATTATAAAAATTCATATCTGAACATGAGTGGACACATTCAGAAGAGGTGGGTGCGTTTTCTTTTGGAGAGCAGTAGGTGCACAGATGGGCAAAAAATTGACCCTAAGCAGGTCAACTAATGATTAATTAGATATCACGAGTAATTTGGAGGAAGGGGAAGGTCAGGCAAGTGAGGAAAACTTTAGCAAATTGCGGAGAGACCCACCAATGTCAGCACAACCAATGGAATGAACTAAGAGACACCAATCTGTTTCCCCACCCTGTTTTAGCCAAATGTTGGCTGCATGCTGATCACCTGACAGATCTCAGCTCTTTTTTTCAAGTGGCTGAGCCCTAGTACACTGCGTTTATGCTTCTTCCTTTTTTTGCCATTGCATTCAGCATGCCATCGCTTTTTGTTTGAAGGAGTCTGAGAATAAGCCTCCTATGGTAATGTATTCCATTAGTTCAATCAATTTGTCTTTCATTTTTGGTGGGAGGCGGGTGGGTGGGTGGTGGTGTTGTTGGAGGAGGACAGGTTGTGTAGAAAGCTGCTTTATTCCTTTTTAAACAGGCCCGTGTTGGCTTTGTGACCCTGCGAGAGGTTCCGAGGGATTCTGTCACTGCCGTTAAAAACAAAACCGCTTGCAAATTTTGCCGTCAAAACAAAAGTTGGCTTGCATGAGAAAAATTGAACTCCATGCTTTTAGACACTCTAAATGTGTTCTTCCACCCTGATCCTTTAAATGAGGACATCTTTTTGATGTTACCTATCACACTGGATTAAGAAAATATGTTAATGAATACCAGAATTCCTAAGAAGAAAAATATAGTATTGTTGATAAGATGTCCACTTGCTGCCTCTAATGCTTTCTGTTTGGGTCATTCCCTACTATCTACCCCAACTGCTCTACAAATTAATCTCTTCAGTGGATAACAGCGTTTTTGTGTTTCTCGCCTGATCTCCCGACAAATTTGTGCTCTGAGGATCACGCCTCACCGCCTCCCTATTTCCAAAAGACTTGATCTGTTAAGGATGTTCTTCACAGGAAACCTCGCCCGATTTGAGCCAGCTCAGTCTCCGGAAGCGTCTCTGCTCAACTTTCAGCTGAGTGTAACATTAGCGTTTTGATTTCTTTTATTAGCAAAAGCGTTGCCATGTGAAGGAATAATATGTAAAACCTGCCTTCGTACAGCATCTTAAAATTGCCCACACCACATAATGATTTACTCAGAAGTGGAGCAACTGTTGCTATGTAAGCATATGTCATGACGCGTGTCATGTCCGGCAGGCAGTCGTGAGATGACCCATGCGATGAGGGACCTATACTGGCCAGGTCACTGGGGTATCACCCTGCACCTCCTAGAATAATGCCACGGAGTTTACAAAATCCACATAAACCAACCACAGCTTTGGGTCACTGATATCCTGATTCTTTGCCCCCGCCTTGGTAATTTTCCTCACTCTGAATGCTGAGAAGTTGGTTATCCACCCAAAATGTATATCTTTCTCTGCTTTTCCAAAGGAATTTAAACTTTATCCAGTTCCTCGGTTGTTGTTGTGGGGGGGGAGGGCGGGGTGGTGTCAGGGTGGGGAGGAAGTTGAATGCTACAAGTTACCTTACTTAACCTTATGCCTAGAGTAATTTAAGCGTTATGCATTCAGGATGAAGTTGTGTTCAATTATTCACATTTATAATTCAAGATGAGCCTTTTTGTGTCATCCTGTTTGGTCTTGTAGAAAACATTGGGCCAGGCACTTTTGCCAATATAACGCATCAATATGTGCAACCTGCTCAAACCCTCTGGCAGTGGCCATTCATATTCATCTTCACAATACACAAGGGCAGTCACCAGGAGCGGTTTACATTGACCATCTGTTTCTGAAATACATTTTTAAATATGTTTATTGAACAGGGTCCTACCACCACCCCCCCCCCCCCCCCCCCCAAAGTTTTCAGAAAGATGTTTTTTCAGCTCTCCTCCCCATCTTAAAGGCCTCAATGAGAGGGCAGCATATGGAAAAGGATGAAGAAAGGCCCATTTAAGCCGTCAAATTCAATCCTTGCTTGGACCCAAACATGTTCTACACATTACCCCATCCACTTAATGTTGTGAGGGGAGAATCTGAATTAGTAATTCCTGATTTCTCTAGAATTATCAAATTGAGTGAGGTGGGGGCGGGGGTGTGAAAGGATTTGGATAAATTGTCAAAGTGCAGTGAGCTTTTCCAATTTCTTTCCATGTGTGAGGGCAGACCCTTAATAGTCGACCTGTTGTGTCCCTTGGTGATGCAGCTACTGAAGGTTGACAGACAAACCGCTCCCAAACCTTGTCTTGAGGATGGTGAGGGCAGTGCAAGTATCGGAAAGCCTGCTACAGCTTGTTGACTGACTTGGGAGATCTGGCTTCATGGATTCAGATCAATGTGGCAAATTAACTCTTATAATCAATGAAAACTTGAATTAAGGGTTCAAATTGCCCCCCCCACCACCCATCCCAACCACCGTTTTCCCTCCTAAGGCTCTGTTTGAAAGGAATTTGTGGAGCAGTGGGGGAAAAGTAGGAGTTCTTAGAAGTTTTCAAATTTCACTTGTAAATCTCAAATGTAGAGAGTTGAAAATATCTGAAGTAACATTTCACATGGCTCGATGGTGTAACGGATTGGAATACAAAACTTTCAACACTGGGGCCTATCTCTTCCCTCGGTGACTGTGTGCTTCCTATGTGCAAAATAAGTTGTACCAGCCTGAAATCTGTTCTGATTGGGCGTTAGTCCGTGGCCCAAAATTACTCTCAGTCAGCAGCAATGCACAGGAAACTTGGCATGGGGATGACTGATGAGGAAGAAGCCAATTATTACACCAATGCAGTAAGGAAGACTAGAACATCTTTCCACCGTCACCCAGGCCCTGGCCCCTCGAAGGCTTTTAGTTTTTTTTTTATGCTGGTTTGCGATGTTTAATTTTGTAAGTTTGGGCAAATCTGTTCTTGGTGCCTCATCGCATAAGTCCCAATCCTAAATCAGAACATCAAGATTTGCTGGCAACTTGAAATATTTGAAAGTTATTGGGACTTCATGTGTCACTCCTTAAGCTCAAAGCGATGCATACAATGACCTACAAACTCCAAATCTTGGACAGCCCTGCAAAGGGGAGATGGAGGCCAAGCTTATTGGGCACCGAATAAAAGGAGTTTCACTCAATCTTTGTGAGTTCAAGCCCATTCCAGAGACTTGAGCACAAAATCTAGATTGACTGAGGAAGTACTGCTCTGGTGGAGGGTCTTCCCCTTGAAACATCGAACCGAGGATCAATCTGCCCCCTCAAGTGGATACGAAAGATCCCATGGGGCTATTTTGAAAAGGAGCAGGGGGGTTTTTCCGTGGTGTCCTGGCCAATATTCATCCCTCAACCAACATCACAAAAACAGATTACCTGGTCATTATCGTATTGCTGTTTGTGGGAGTTTGCTGCGTGTAAATTGGCTGCCGCACTTTCTACATGACAACAATTTCCTCCTGACACCTAAATAGATGTGAACAACTAGGAGGCACCAGAGAGTCCTGGCATGGCAGCTAGTGTTAGTGAAGTCAGCTATTTAATTGGGCATTCTCAAATATAGTGAACCAAGTGACGTAGCACAAAGCAAAGACTTCAGCCATTAATTTGGCATTCTCTGATTAGAAATTCCTAAATGTCAGGTTAAGGCATTGGGATCCTTTAACTGTATATTTAAAAAGGAATAAGACAGCCGAACATTAAATGCCATCTTTTTTCTTTTTCGCTTCATGTAAGAATCTGGTTTGGTCTTATGTTTCCGTGCACTGTGCAGTATTTTTCAGGCTTGTCAAGTGACCACGCGTGTCTTTTCTCCATCCCGATGCATGTTTCATTCAGTTCAGGAGTTGGAATGGGAGGTTTTTTTATTTTTTGGAACGTATTTGGAATGCTGTGACTTCTGTCTTGTAGTGTTGTTGCTTGAAGTTTTTGTTTCTTTGCGAAAAACAACTAACCCTTCCAAATGAACTTTTTCCTGTTAATGATTGATGTGTATGAAATGTTGAACTGTGCAAGGTTTGAAACAGCCAACCAACTGGTATTGTCTTTGCTGGAGGACTCTTTCCCTGTTTTCAGTACAGTTGAGGGAATTATAGCCTCAAAAGTTTATTTCCTTTGTCTGAATCTACGTAAGCCTGTTTGGTTAAAGTGGACCGTTGATTTTAATTTAGAAAGTCTCTTTGAGCTTGATTTTTTTCCCTCAAATTGTCCGTGCATTTTTTAAAAAAAAAAATGTTTAAATGAGCATTTAGGAGTTGCAGATGATTTGCCTGACGATTTGAGGGAGCTTAATGATCGTTTAATATATATGTTTAGCTCCCATACCATGTCTGACCACCTCTTGAAAAGATCATTTTGCAGTTGAGGAAAGCTACTTGGCCCATCCCAGTTCCTTCATTCGAAAGGACTTGCGGTTCCTACATCACATACCCCCCCACCCACCCTCCAGTCCACGGTGGCAACATTCAATTCTCCTGACTTATTTGGGTTCATACATCAGCTCACCCACAAGTCCGATCCATGTGTTGGTCACTCTGAAAACGTTGGATCCAAGTGTACCTTCCATCAGTTCAAAATATGTGCCCCCTCGTCTTAATGTGCGTTAGCTCCAAATAGCATTCAAGACTCATCCCTCCTTCGGTTTGCTACCACTTCTTGTCAGGCCCTTTCTGAGCCCCCCCCATGTCCCGGCACGTAAGTTCAGCTTTGTGGGCCCTCTTGGCAAAGTCAGTCATCTCACTTGATGTTCCCTGGAATAAAATATATGGACTCGATATGTTTGAGCCCGCTATTGTTATTTTGTTCTTTTTTTAATTAAACGGGCCCTGTGGCTGAAATTGGTTCTTCAAAGGTATCTGATGACTAGTTTCTGATGAGCATTAATCCAAACACCCCTCTTCATAGAATGGTATTGCGCAGAAGGTGACCATTCAGCCCATCAGCCCTGTGCTAGCTTTGTTTCTCTCCATGCACATCAATGATGTATTGTTAATGTCTTTTGTGAATGGTTACCTGATGATTTTCCTCTTTTTCACACACCCACCACCCCCACCCGTGCTGCTGCCACTGCCTTTTTAGAATCTGAAAGCTTCCCAAAAACCACTGTTATTTCATGGTTGGAATCTTAAGTCTGCCGTTAAAGGTTGAGGATTAGTTTTGATTGCTGGTTCCCTCAAGTGAAATTCTAACACCACGGAAGATCCGTGGTGCTGGGAGTCAAATAATAACCACGTTAAACTTGCTAGTTTTCTGCTATTTTGCAGAGATCCCCTTCAGAACAAATTCTATTTAAAGGAATCCCAGCACAATCCCTCAGCACTACCCATGCCTGTCAACAGAGTGCAAGGCTCCATTTTCTCCTTTCTTCTAAATGCTAAATAGATGACCTCGCTACACCTCTCCTTGATATAATGAAAGCATTCTTAAAGCCTATCTTATTGAAGGAGATATTCTATGGACATACACCCAATTGATACTGGCTTGAGACTTTCCCAAAGACATTTCACATACAATCCTTTTGCTAACATACAGCATGCAGGTATCTTATTTAGAAAACTGAGCTCCAGGATTATTAGGTGTAGCTAGCCCAGTGTGTACTCATTTGGGTTCTCTAAGCCTTGCACTACAGAATTCCTGACCCGGCTTTGATCCTATGATCACTGAGTACTCTTTCCAAAGTGCAATAGCAAAAGGTCAGTGGGAGGGGGACACAACGAGGCTGAGAGTTTAAAAATGCCACGATTTTTAATATTATCATTCATATTTTGAAATCTATCCATGTCCTCACACCTCTCTCTCTCTCTCTGTCTCTCTATCCTCCACCAGCCATTCATCTCTCTCTGCTCTCCTCCACCTGTGACCTCTTGCGCAGCCCTGGTTTTTAAAAAAAAAAAATGGTTATACCTTTGTTTTCTCAGCCATAACCTTTGCGATTCACTAAACCTCCCCTCCTCTCCTTTTTTTTAAGATGCTCCTTAAAACTTGCCGCCTTGACCGAGCGTTTGACTAGATGTGACCTTTTGTGGCTCGGTGGCATGTGATTGAAACTTGCTACTGAGAAGCACCTTGGAGTCTTGTACTGACACAATGTAAATGCAAAGTGTTGTAGTATTCCCACTGAGTTGTTTAAAAATAGAACTCTTCACAACTCCTTGAGATTTTATTTTCGCCTCTGAGCTGAGGGGTTCGTATTGGCCCAGCACTTGTCAGAACTCCCAGTAGATTTTAAATTGGATCCAGAAGCTGCTACACAATTAATTTAACTGAACCACACCAATTGCCAAAAACAGCGAAGGCCAGCAGCTTCCTTAGAAGCAGGAGGGATTTATCTCTGGTCATTTCAGATGGCTTTCTCAAATCTTGTGCCAGTCATTATGCTTTGCACCCTGTGATGATCAGCAGTAAACACTGAGCGAAATCCTTTCTTTTTAAAAAAAAAACTGGTGAAGATTTGTGCAGCAGATTAGAGACCCGTTTTTAAATTTAAGTCCAAATCCTCCATGTCGGCATGATTGAGATCCCTGTGCAGTATTTTGAAGTATCATTTTTACATAGAATTTTCTAACTCAAAAACAAAATGGGCCATTTGGCCCAAACTGGTCTCTGTTAGCGTTTATGCCCCGCGCGAGACTCCTCCCACCTTACTTCACCTTGCCCTATCCACGCAGCCTTCAATTCCTTTCTCCCTCGGGTGCTTACCTAGTTTCCCCTTAAAGGGGCCAATGATTTTGCAAGGAGCGTTCTGAAGGGGGTGCGTTAGATTGTTTTATTGCATTGCAGCAGATCACAGTGTGAAATGTGAGAGTTCATAACTGACTCTGCAGGGACTTGAATTTGAAGTTGAACAGGGAAGGATCACCTTGAGGCAGCCCAGTGGCGCTGCTCGAGAAACCTCCGCTCTGCAGCAGAGTCTTACCAGTTCACAGCCAGTCAACTGCTCAAGGGTCGTGGGAATGCCTGTAGGTCTTCGGGGACACCTCTGCCTCTCTCATGTTTCCTTTACCTGGACCCCATGCCATATGAGCTGCTGAAGTAAAAGGTGTTTGTGCAGCAGATCATTCAGCTTTTAAACACTCAACTTTCAGCTTTTAAACACTCAACCTTCAGCTCTGAACCTTCCAACGGTCTCTGACTACAACAGCACAAGTGGAGAGAATTACTGTCACCGACATTTTTTTAAAGAAAATATATATTCCATTGGCTATAAAGTGTTTTTGAGACCTCCAGTGACCATGAAAGGTGCTATATAAATGCAAATCTTCCTTAAAGTAAGTGCAGCTGAAACCATTTACCTGTTCAGAGCTGTGGGCTGCCTCAAGAAGCCTTTACTCAGGGGAATGTATCCCAAGCAGCTTACACTAACCTGGTCGCTAACAAGCGGTCACCTTTTTTTGTTTGTCCTTAATAAGAAAGAGGCTCCCATAAGTTACACAGTCAAGGAACTTCTGAAGTCATAGCATCAACAGCAATCGGCTCGAGTTATACCATTGATTTTATTTGAGATGGGCTCACTACTGATTTCATCAGGATCTGGCAAGGGTTAAGTGGTCCAGTCTAGCTTTTGCACTGGCTTACTCAAATAGGAAGGTATTTAACTGATTGGAGTAACTGCACATTTGAACCCTGTGGTTTATTGAGCATCCTTATTGACCCAGACCAGCTCCCAATGTCGTTGACTGCATTGGAGCAGCTTAAAAGTTAAACATACCTAAGATGGTGGTTCCAGTATCGTCAGGCTGAAGCTCCCTGCCTGCCCCCCTCTCTTCACTCTCCCCCCCCAAGTAAATACATTCAGTGTGTGTGACATGTCCAGGTAGATATGAAGGATAGTGTGAATAAGTGTATCTCATTGGGGAACCAGGCCATTGGCTTTGGCTCCAGTCTGTCAGTGCATTCTTATTCTCATCCATTTGTGTTGCTTATTTTTGAAGTTAAACCATACTAGTGGCTATTTCAATCCTTGTTTTCTGTAGAATTGTGCCTCAGACCACCACCACCACCCCCAATCCCACCCCTCCTCTCAGCTGCTCTGTTTCCAAACCTAAGATTTTTTTCCCCTCCTCCCTTTGTAACCAGATTCGCTACAGGAAGGACAAAGTGCTGACCAAACAGACTCCCTGCTTTCCCACGGTAACTCAGCTAAAGGACCTGGCCAATGGATGTGCTGTAGCAGCTCTGATCCACCACTACTGTCCAGATGTACTGCGTTTACAAGGTGAGAAGGACTGGATTTCAACAAGAGTCTTCCTTCAGCTCAGATTTTGATTAGGCCTAGAGAAGATGTCTTCATTTGTAGAGGTGGAGGATAAAACGTGGGGCCATGAGTATAAGATATCTGCTGATAAATGCAACAGAGACTAGAGGAGAAACCTCTTTGCTCAGAAAGTGGTTCGAATGAAACTGGGAAAATGCTGCAAATACCCCACAGGTCAGGCAGCATCTGTGGAGAGAAGAATGGTTGATGTTTTGGTGCAAACCTTTTGTCAGAACCGTTCAGGTTCTAAACGAGTACAAAGGCTGAAGAGGCGAGGAGAAAGAGTGAAAGGGAACGATCTGAGAGAGGGTGCAGAGAAGGGGAGATTAATTGACAAAAAGGGATGATGGTGCAAGGCAGAAGGGGATGGTAACAGGTCAAGTAAAGGAAAAACAGTGATGGGTCTAAGAGTAGATGTAAATAGCAAAGTCAGCAAAATATGGGAGCGATAGTTATGATCTGAAACTGTTGAATTCACTATTGAGTCCAGAAGGTTGTAAAGAGCCTAACTGAAAAATGAGATGCTGTTCCTCATTGGAACAGTGCAGGACCCCGAGGTTAGAGTGGGAGTGGGTTAGGGAATTAAAATGACAAGTGGTAGGAATGTGCAACCTGCTCCCACAAGGAGTAGTTGAGGTGAATAGCATAGATGTATTTAAGTGGAAGCTCGATAAACAATACATTGGGGTTTGGGCAGGATGTAGAATAGGAGCTCGTACTGATGGGGTGAGATGAGAAGATCATAAGAACCAGCAACACCAACGTCACCAAGTTGGGTAGAGCAAACCTGTTTTCTGTGCTGTACGTTCTATGTAACAAAAGATGAGTTTTTGAGTGTGGCTGCAGTATGAACCGACAGGAGCAGCTGTGACTGTAATACGCTGGCAAGGCCCCATTTATTGTCCCTTGGCTGCTCTGAGGTGGCGTTTGTGGGTCACCATGAGCTTGAGTTTTGCTCTGGGCCGCTTCAGAGAATGTTGCGAGTCAATCAGAGTGCAACCCTGGCGTCGTGTAGGCTGGAGAGGGTAGAGGTGGCAGGCTCCCTTCCTTGAACACCAGTGATAACCGTTTCTTTGGTAGCTTGGTGCCAGTCCATGGATTTCCAGATTCATTGCAAGCCCAGTACAGTACCACAACCACCATGTTCACACTGTGATAAAACCCAGAGCAGTATAACCTTGTGATAGGTAGTTGAATATTTATTTAGTGTTCCTGTGGATGGATGTGATTTAAATAAGAAGTGACCAGAGTCCTAAAATTTACCTTTATAAAATGACTAATTTATGAATGTTCAATGTATTATCAGTAACTCCCCTCTCGTACTGCATTATAAGACCTAATTTTGCAGATGAATGCGTTAAGGTTCACATTTTTATACCTCGATAATATCCGGACCCAGAAACAGTTCTGCCCTCCGGATTATGAAACAAATCTAGAGGCACTGGCAAAGGTGCAAAAAATGAGATTTACAAGGGTGATACCAGAACTGAGAGATTATACCTATCAGGAAAGACTCAACGGGCTAGGACTCCTTTCTCTCGATAAGAGAAGCTGAGGGGAGAATGGGAGATTTTTAAAAATGTTGAAAAGGCTGGAGGGAGCGATCAGATCAAAGGGGCCATGTATGTTAGATAGGCACTAATAAGTTCAGTCGTGAATTCAGGAGAAACCTTTTTACCCAGGGAATGATTAGTTTGTGGAGTGATTTATTTTTTTTATATATATTTGTTCATGGGAGGTGGGTGTCGCTGGCTGGGCCAGTATTTATTGCCCATCTGTAATTGCCCTTGAGAACTCTGAGGCTTGCTAGACAATTTGAGGGCATTTAAGAATCAACCACGTTTCTGTGGGTCTGGAGTCACATCTAGGCCAGACCAGGTAAGGACAATAATGATAAAAACAAAAAAACTGCGGATGCTGGAAATCCAAAACAGAATTACCTGGAAAAACTCAGCAGGTCTGGCAGCATCGGCGGAGAAGAAAAGAGTTGACGTTTCGAGTCCTCATGACCCTTCGACAGAACTTGAGTTCAAGTCCAAGAAAGAGTTGAAATATAAGCTGGTTTAAGGTGTGTGGGCGGGGGGGGGGGGGGGGGAAGAGAGAGAAGTGGAGGGGGTTGTTGTGGTTGTAGGGACAAACAAGCAGTGATAGAAGCAGATCATCAAAAGATGTCACAAACAACAGAACAAAACACATAGGTGTTAAAGTTGGTGATATTATCTAAACAAATGTGCTAATTAAGAATGGATGGTAGGGCACTCAAGGTACAGCTCTAGTGGGGGTGGGGAGAGCATAAAAGATTTAAAAATATTTAAAAATAATGGAAATAGGTGGGAAAAGAAAAATCTATATAATTTATTGGAAAAAAAAAACAAAAGGAAGGGGGAAACAGAAAGGGGGTGGGGATGGAGGAGGGAGGTCAAGACCTAAAGTTGTTGAATTCAATATTCAGTCCGGAAGGCTGTAAAGTGCCTAGTCGGAAGATGAGGTGCTGTTCCTCCAGTTTGCGTTGGGCTTCACTGGAACAATGCAGCAAGCCAAGGACAGACATGTGGGCAAGAGAGCAGGGTGGAGTGTTAAAATGGCAAGCGACAGGGAGGTTTGAGTTATTCTTGCGGACAGACCGCAGGTGTAAGGACAATAGTGAACCTGATGTTGGGTTTTTACAACAATTGACAATTGAATTCAAATTTCACCATTTGGTGTGGTGAAATTCGAACCCCAGAGCATTGCCCTGGTTATCTGGAGTACTAGCCCAGTGACAATACCACTACACCACCACGTTGGATAAACACGTGGCAAATAAAGGAATACCCTGGATGCTGGTAAGGTGAGATGAAAGTGGGGTGAGCGGCGTCTTAGGTGGAACACGATTGCCAGAATCGTCCATTTGGGTCAAACAGCCTCTTTCTGTGCTCTAAAAACATATGAACTCCTGTATAGCCTTTTTAGAAACTACAACGTGAATATCTGTAGCTTGAAACAGGAGTGGTCCCATCAGGTAAGTGGAGAGATGAAGAGGTGGAAGTTGAGGCTCTCTGGGTATTGGCCTCCCAGTTCTCTCGCAGTTAAGGATACAAAAGTACTCTTAAATTTGTTGGTTGTAGCAATTGCGTTCCTAACTTTTCTTATGGCCCTGCACTTTCCTTCACAGATGTTTGCTTGAAGGAGACCATGTCTGTAGCTGACAGTCTTTACAACTTGCAATTGATTGTGGAGTTCACCCAGGAATATCTGGGCAATTGCTGCCACCTGGGCTTGGAGGACATGCTCTACACCCCGCCAGTGTTAAAGGTAATAAATAGACATGTCTATTCTTTCTTGCTTGTTCATGCTCTTTTTCATGTGTTTGTTCTCTTTCTCATGCCCCCCTGTAGGTGCTGTCAGGAACTCCTGGCCTTATATTTATAAATATGTTAAATTGGTCCCATTAGCCATGCAATTAAAGAGTGATAATCAGTATCTCTGTCCCCTGGCGTTCAATTAAATACGTTAATAAAACTTGGTCAACCAAGCCAGGTTCTCATGTAGACCGCTTGTGCATTCCACTGTGGCATACAAATTCTCTACAGCATGGAGTTAGATCCCAGCCAAGCTCTAGTATCTGGCCAGACCCCAGCTGTAGGTTTAAGTTACACTGCACTATACTTGCACTGTGCTGCAGTTACAGTGAAAGTGCATCCACTGACTACTAGCCATTTCCTTTGCTGAGGTGATGTTCTTGGTTTCTCGCTCTGTTTTGAAAGGTACATTAGCGAAAACCAATCTATTCTCTTATCCTTGCATCATTGGTGATGTATGTTTTATGTCTCTGATCTATGCAGAGATGACACTAGTTTCTGTATTTGTAACAGGTTTTATTCCCAGTGCTTTAAAATGTCTACTCCATGCTTCAGCTCTTTCCACAGCTTTGTTTACTTTTCTGAGTCCACACCCAGCCTTAACTAATCGAGCTCAGTGAGCATCAAAGAGTAAACAGACTTGCATAATCAAGAACAGAACAATTGAGCACAATTGGCACAACATTCATGTGGCCCTCACTGTTCGGGAACTAACTGCCATGTTTCTAATCATGTTTGATCATCTTCATCTGTATTCCAACTCCTAGCCAGCTATCCAAACAATCCTTTTCTTGTAACTCTTTCGAGTACAAACACGTTTCCATCTGTTTCAGATGGAGTTACATTGTTTCATAGTTTGCCATTGTGAAATTTGAACTCTTGATCTTGGGGTTAACTCTTGATCTTGGGGTTACAAGCCCAGTACCATAACCACTTGGCTATGGCAAGCTCACAATGTTTTTGTTTGTCAATGAGACCCATTTCAGCTGTTCATTTCCTGTTGGTGGCATTTAGGGAAGACAGTCAATGATGCAGGTGACAGGATACTGAAGATAGGAGTGGTGTGTTCAGTCCAGACGCAATGTCAGGTAACTGATGACTCCAGGATTATTGTGACACACAATTTGGGTATAGAAGTATCTACTACAGGCAGAGTGTAGTGGTAGCATCATTGGACTTGTAATCCAGAGGCTCAGGCCAACACTCTTGGGGCATGGATTCAAATCCTACCATGGCAGTTGTTGGAATTTAAATTCAATTAATCAACCTGGAATTGGAAACTAGTCTCCGTAATGGTGACCGTGGCAACTATCATTGATTGTTGTAAAAATCCATCTAGTTCACTTTAGGGAAGGGAATCGGCTACCCTTACCCGGCCTGGCCTACATGTGACTCCAGATCCACAGCAATGTGGTTGACTCTTAACTGCCCCCTGAAATAGCATAGCGAGCCATTCAGTTCAAGGGCAATTAGGGATGGGCAATAAATGCTGACCTTGCCAGTGACTCCCACATCCCATGAAAGAATAAAGAAAATTAAATCCCCACCAAACAAGAATTTTTTAAAAAATATTCATTCATGGGATGTGGACATCACTGGCTAGGCCAGTGTTTATTGCCCATCCTTAATTGCCCTTGAGAAGGTTGTGGTGAGCCACCTTGAACTGCTGCAGTGGTGTAGGTACACCCACAGTACCGAAGCAGGTACTTTCTTTCCAATAAGCAAAATACTGCAGATGCTGGAGACCTGAAATAAAAACCGGAAGTGCTGCAGAAACTCAGGTCTGGCAGCATCTGTGGAGAGAGCGGCAGAGTTAACGTTTCAGGTCCAATATCAGTTACTCGAAACATTAACTCGGTTTCTCTCTCCACAGATGCTGCCAGACCTGAGTTTTCCCAACACTTTGGGTTTTTAACTTCCTTTTCAAGGTTCTTCCCCAGTGCCAAAAACAAAAGAGGGACCGTCCACACCACATGACTTCAGGAAGCTCGCTATTGGCTGGATGCGTATCCAGTGAGCATTTTTTTGCTATAGGGGACACGTACGCCTCTTATAATTGATGTTGCCGGAGCCTGGTGAAGGAAGGATGCGCAAGATAGCTGGTTTTATTAGCTATTTAACACCGGCTAATTTATTTTTCAGGTTGATGTTGACCTGATGTAATAAACAGCAAGTCATCCCCTTTCACTCCCTTCTCTTTAATCACAACCCTTAGCATCTCTAAATCTGCCTCCCAACATTCTTCCCCACTGAGATGATTCTGCCTTACGGATATTAAGCCTCATGGCAGTGGTCTGGTTCAATGAGTGGGCCGGCACTTTAATGATTCTCTTCACTTCTTTGATTTCAGTCATACGATTGGTTGTGAGGCAAGTCGGTCGTATACTTTAATCAAATTATTGACGCACAACACAGAACTGGTAGTTATGTAGCATTTTATCACCACCTTGAATATCCTAATGTGCTTTTATAACCGATGGGTTTCTTTTGAAATCTCGCATATTATGTGGACCAGCTGTTTATAGAAGCTGTCCCTGCACTTTGGAACTCCCTCGCCAAAGCTCTTCATCTCTCCACTCCTGCCTCTCTCCTCCTTTTAAGACTCTGCTTAAAACCTACCCCTTTGACCAAGGATTTAGTCACCAGCCGAGTGTCTCCTCCTTTGGCTCAGGGTCAGGTTTTGCCTGGTTTACGGCCCTGTGAAGTGGCTTGGGATGCTTTACTATGTTAAAGGTGCCGTGTAAAGGAAAGCATTTGTTGTTTGGGATGGTAGTGCCTGCTGTTCCCATTGGTTTAGGATTTGCCTGATCAATCCTGAAACCCCGAGTCTTGGGTGACAAGCCCAGTTTAAAAAAAACCGACAGGACTTAAAGATTAACAGGGTAGATGCAGGAAGGATCATTCCCCTGGCTTGATGGGGGATGGGGTGTGGGGGTGTCTAGAACCAGGGCACACAGTCTTAGAATAAGGAGTAGGCCATTTAGGACTTAAAGGCAGAGGAATTTCCTCGCTCAGAGGGAGGGGAATCTTTGGAATTCTCTTCTCCAGCGGGCTGTGGAATCTCGGTCATTGAATACATTCAAGACGGAGATATTTAGATTTCTAGATATTAATGATGAGGATAGTGTGGGGAAAATGGCATTGAGGTAAAAAGATCAGCCATGATCTGGTTGAATGGCGGAGTGGGCTGGGAAGGGGCAGAATGGCCTGCCTCAGTGTTCCTATCAAATCTGCCTGATCTACTCATGGGTGCAGAGTAGATTTGCCAGAATGACACCGCAGTTAAAAGGGGCTAAAAAATGCAAAGGATCAGTTTCACCGACTAGGTTTGTAACCTCGGGTGTACAGAGTATGAAGGGGTGGTCTAATTGAGACGCATGAGGTGATTTAATGGCAGAGATGGAAAGAAGTGATTTCCTCTGGTGGGGGGAGGGGCATTGATTTTAAAATGAGAGCTATTCAGGGGTGATGAAAGGTCGCACTTCACACAAAGGGTGGTGGAACTCCAGAACCCCAGAAAGCTGTTTGAGGCCTGTGGGTATCGATTGAAAACTTCAAAAATGGGGTTGAGACACGTTTCGTCAGAACCTGAACAGATGCTGCCTGACCAGCTGACTACTTCCAGCATTTTCCGGTTTCTGCCTCCGATTTCCAGCACCTGCAGCATTTTGCTTTTTGCCTTGATAGATTATAGTTTGGTAAATCCATTAAGGGAAATGGAGTCAAGATGAGCAGATGGCACTAGGGTGCAGATCAGCTATGATCTAATTGCATGATGGGACAGCCTGGAGGGGCAGAATTAGCCTCCAGCAGTTCCTATGTTCCCGCTAAAAGATCTTTCCCTTGGGGACCAGTGGTGCAAACGCCCCATTGATGCCAACATAAAGGAGCCTATACGTTCAGCAGCTGTCAGATGCAGGGTAATTTTCTGTATCTAATGTGAAGCAGGCTGTGGTGTGGGCTTTTGATCTCTGGGGCTGGGCCTCATTATTATTTAAATGATAGGCTTGTACAGGAAACCACATACAGATTATAGCCTAAACTTGTACCGTCGAGGTTTTCATGGGGCCCATGTGTCTGGTTGAGAAATGCATTTTTTTTAAAATTAAGGGACTACATAATTCAGGCAGCTGGTTGGATGCTCGTTGTAAGGCCCCGACTGACAACTATTTTGCATGGAATGCGCTGGCTAAATATACTGAGCCCTCAGTGATAGTAATTAATCCTCAGTGCTTTGATCTGCAATGGATTAGCTGCCTGACTGATGTTTAGCCCCATCTCCAATATCAGGAGACAGTGAGCATCGTGGCTGTGTCACTGGGCTGGTAATCCACAGGCCCAGGCTAATGGTCTGGGGACATGAGTTGAAATCCCACCACGGCAGCTGGTGGGATTTAAATTCCATTAATAAACCGCATTAATCTGGAATATAAAGCTAGCTTCAGTAATGGTGACCATGACAACTATCATCGATTGTTGTAAAAACCCATCTGGTTCACCAGTGTCCTTCTGGGGAAAGACATCGGCCATCCTCACCTGGTTTGGTCTACATGTGACTCCAGCCCCACAGCAATGTGGTTGACTCTTAACTGCTTTCAGGGGCAATTAGGGATGGGCAACATATGCTGGCCTTGCCAGTGGGGATAGTGCGCAGTAATATCAAGCCCCACCTTTCCCCAAGTCATGACACTTGGCCAAATGTGACAAGTTTGACCAGACCACCAGATTGCCCCAATTCTACCTAACTGTTTAATTTAGGTTAATAGAATACGAGCACCAGGTTTATAAACTTAATACATACATAACTGTTTATTGAACAAATTGTCTTTAACTAGTGGCAAAAGAAAGGAATATGAACTGCTAACTTCTAACACTATAATTTAAATTCTACCTCCTTCTTAAATCACTACCCACATGCAGGCGCACAGACATGCAAAGCATGGATTTTAAGGGCGGGATAAAACAGTTCAATAGCACCAATTCCGGAGTACAGGATTCACTGGGTTGATTTTGATCGATGCCTTCCAAATTCCTTTCAGTTCTTGTTGATGACATGAGGTGGTCTTCCAGCACTTTCAGTGTTTAGTTCATTGGCTGAGCACTTGCCTTCTTTAACAGTGAATTTCCCCTTTTTTCTTTTGACAGGGGCTTTCAGGGAGAGAGCAGCTTATAGAAATATAAGGAAATTTTAGATTTTTTTTTCTTCGCAGGCTAGGAGCTTTCTACTTCTGCTACCACACAAATCCTGGTCACCTGTCCAGGAGCCAATTAAAATACTGTTGCCAGGCAGCTCCCTTGGCCCAGGACTCCTTTCCAGTGCCATCTTGTCTTTGATGGCACACTCTGTTCCAGGACTGCAACATTGTATATATATCTCATCCTGTTCCAGTGGACATATCTTTCAAACTGCAGCCATTGTAATTTTAGTGCACAGCCCAGCAGAAAATAAAAAGATTTTTTTTAAAAATCCTACAATAACTAGGACTCTTGCAACTAACTGTGGAGGGGCTACGTCACCTTGATGGGAGACTGACCCAAATCCCGCAGGTAAAACAGATTGCCTCCTTCCTGAAGGAGTTGATACCTGGCTGAAGGCTGGTTTCATGCATTTGGGCATTGTGCCAAAAGTGGCCATTCTTCAAAAGACGAAGCTGGACATCAGAGTGTATTGCAGGCTAGTTAAACCACAATGTGGGGACGCAGACCCACAGCAGAGTCGGTTCCTGTCCTGCCTTGATGCTCGCAACTGAGGGCGTGTGGGAGAGCTGGCCCTGCTAGAGCAGGTACCCCAGCAGATGCAAGTTTCCCAAAAGCTGGGGGCATGAGGCCATCCCAACCCGGGTGATTCGCCACAGAGTGCAGATCGATCCTGGGACGTCCAGCTCCCCATCATTACAGACTGGGACATCAGGGGAGCAAGTATAATGTAACCAATTGTACCACCAAATGGCGTCCACGACTTTACTGTTGGGTCCAGTAAATATTCAGTTGTGCTCCAGGTTAGAAGCTGAATGTTATTAAGTGTCAACACAGTTTGAATTGCCAAATGCTGAGGCAAATCCTGTAGCAGATGGTTTCCCTTAATAGAAACCACATTTTAATATTTGAGATTTAGTTTTGAAGGTTTAACTCGAATGTGGCCTACATTTAAATAACTCGTTGCCCTGTTTGACAGGAAGTGGAGCCTGTTCAAGAGACCAAAACTGAGCTTGAAAACCGGGGAGGTGTAGTTCTGAAATTGGCTTGACTTTCCCGACGCGTGTGCACCTCTTATTTATCCCGGCCAACATCACGAAAGGACACACCCCTGTGCATGCTGGGAATCTGAAATAAGCAGAAAATGCCGGAAGTACTCAGGCCTGGGCCTCCCATTTGTGGAGGAAGAAACAGGGTTAATTTTTTGGGTGTTGCCTCTTTGTCAGAACGTTCTGTCTGAAGGCAACCGGCCTGAAACGTTGGTCTGAATTTTATGCTCCCCTGCCGGTGGGTTTGTCAGCGCTGGGTGGGAGGCAGTGGGGGGTGGGGGCAGGGCGGGGGGGGTGGGGGGGGCGGGGGGGGGGGGGGGGGTGGGTGGGGGCAGTGGTGGTGAATGTAAAACCCCTCCGATGGGCTTCCTCCTGGGTTTCCACCTGCCCCGACCCCTGCCACTTTTTCACTGGGGTGAGTGAGGCCTCTGCCAGGCCATCCGCACTTGCCCCAATTGAGACCTGTTGGGCCTGTGCTGGAGCATGGCTAATTATTGACCATTTGAGAGCCATCTGCTGCTTGAGCCTCAACTTTTTTAGGCTGGCGGAAGGAGTTTCCTGGTATGGGGGTGGGGGGAGGCCGAAAATAATCGGGTTCAGGGTTCAGGCCTCGGGTGGTGGGTGGGGCACTGGCCTCCACAGAAGTCCTCTTTAAACTTTGGGCACCCCCACCCACACCCAACTAAGGTCTGGTAACCCCAGGACCTTCCTGCCCTGAGACCCCCAAAACTTACCTCTCCCTGGAATCCCGGTCTTTAGGCTGTAGGGGCTGCCCTGCTCGCTGAAGCAGGGGCTGGCGTTGCCGGCCAGTCAGGTTGACCGGCAGCTCTCTAAGGCAGGACTTCCTCCCGAGCTGAGGGGCAGAAGTCCTGCCTGCAGCCAATCGGCAGCTCGCTGGAGCATGAAGCGGCTGTGAGGCAGGTGATGTGTTCCCTGCCGACTCTCCGGATGACAAGAAGGGAAACCCCACCACCTGAGAAGCCCTGGTCATTGAGCCTGTATATCCGGTTACGATCTCCGCTGCTTGCGGAAGGAGCTAGCTGAATGCAAAATTATCTCTTGCATTCCCTACGTCACGACAACGATTACAATTCAAAGCATTTCATTGGCTGTAAAGCGTTTTGGGGCATACTGAGGTTATGAAAGGTGTGATAGAAATGCAGGTTCTTTCTATCTTTTTCGCATGTCAGCTGCAGGTTAGATTTACAATAGTAATAGTAAATTTAAAAAGTATACGCAGCTCTTTTGTCCTGTGCTGCTCTCCAGGTGAGCACACTCCAAATAAATCTTTCAAAAAGACTCCAAAATGATCTTCTAAAACGCCACTTCCAGCTGCAAACTGTCTTAAGCGTGCAGGTACAGCAGGCGGTAAAGAAGGCAAATGGTATGTTGGCCTTCATGGCCAGAGGATTCGAGTACAGGAACAGGGATGTCTTGCTGCAATTATACAGGGCCTTGGTGAGACTACACCTGGAATATTGTGTGCAGTTTTGGTCTCCTTATCTGAGGAAGGATGTTCTTGCTATAGAGGGAGTGCAGCGAAGGTTTACCCGACTGATTCCTGGGATGGCGGGACTGACATATGAGGAGAGATTGAACCGGTTAGGATTATATTCGCTGGAGTTCAGAAGAATGAGGGGGGATCTCATAGAAACCTATAACATTCTAACAGGACTAGACAGGGTAGATGCAGGAAGGATGTTCCCGATGGTGGGGGAGTCCAGAACCAGGGGTCACAGTCTGAGGATATGGGGTAGACCATTTAGGACTGAGATGAGGAGAAATTTCTTCACCCAGAGAGTGGTGAGCCTGTGGAATTCATTACCACAGAAAGTAGTTGAGACCAAAACATTGTATGTTTTCAAGAAGGAGTTAGATATAGCTCTTGGGGCGAAAGGGATCAAAAAATATGGGGAGAAAGCGGGAGCAGGCTGTTGATTTGGATGATCAGCCATGATCATAGTGAATGGCGGAACAGGCTTGAAGGGCTGAATGGCCTACTCCTGCTCCTAGTTTCTATGTCCTTGAGTTAATATTTTCGTTGGCCTTCTGAGCTCCTCATCCGTCTCTCTCTCTCTCTCTCTCTCGAGAGAGAGAGAGAGAGAGAGAGCAATTTAAATTCTAGCCAACCTTGAATTAGCAACATGAAACGAACTATATTTGTGTGGAGCCTTTCATGTTATCAGGACACTCCAAACGTGACAACTACTCTCGAAGCACAGTCACAATTACAATAGGCAAATTAGGCCCTCCATTTGCAGAGCTATGGAGGAGTGGAGCTGGAAGAGATGCTCCAGCACAGAAACAATGGGCCGAATGGTCTCCTGTGCTGTTAACCATTCTACGATTCTAATTCGCCCACAGCCAGGCCTGTTAAATAGGAACAGGATGAACGAGCAGGTTAATCTGTGGTGTTGCTTGTGAGACAAATGTCGATCAGGCAAGTTTCTCCGCTCTTCTTCAAGTTGTGTCGAGGGATCTTGTACACCTGCTTGAGAAGCAGATGGGGCGTCAGTTTAAAGTTTCATTCTGAAACGTAACAGTGCAGGCAGCTCCCAAGAAATCTAATCTTCGGTTGTTGTTCCAGTTTCTTCCGAGACTTCAACTGTTTAAGAATGGCCAACACAGATAATGATGCATTTATGTTAACTTGGAACAGCATCTTTGTCAAGGTCACAAAGGAACGTGATGTTTCTTGTTCTGATGAGGTAGGAGTCGGTCTCTGGAGAGCTAAAGGCCAGGCATTAAATCACAGCGTTCTGGGGATTAATCTGGAGTTTTGCTCAATTGCCCTTTTAAGAGAGTTAAGGAGAAAGCATTTGTCACTTTCCCTCAATTAAAAGGGTAGATCCTACATGGCCTAAAGGAGGGGCAGGCTTGGTAGGCCAATAAACCATTTCTCATTCTGTGCTTTGTCTGATGCTGTGATGGAAAAGATTAGAAAGATGTTTTTCATTCATGACGTGACTGACAAGTCTGTCTCTCTCTCTCTCTCTCTCTTCCTGACAGATTAACATCCTGACGTTTGTAGCTGAGCTGTTCTGGTGGTTTGAAGTCCTGAAGCCGGAATTTGTCCGGCCGAGAGAGATTCCGGATCTGGAAGGTATGGAATTAGAATTAATGTTACCCTTCAGCTGCTGCCACGGTAACAAATTCAAATGGTTCAAAGCAAAAACTACAGGGTAGGTAGGGGACATCTATGTGGCATATAGTATACTGTACTCCCAGCGGTTTATTGAGGATATGTGACAGTAGCATTCCTTTACTAGAATATGATGTTACAATGATGTTCAGTTTGGTTGTTAATTGGAAAAACACTCCTTGAGTCAATGTTGGGTAATGGTTACTTCATGATCTAATTAAAAAAATGACTGTTTAGCCAACAACGGTGGAATTTTCCATTTCAGAGCTAAGCCGGAATGGAGAGAGATTCCTGCCGTGGGAATTCACGCTATATCGCGTGATGTTGGCCTAATTAATTATGCGTTCAGGGGTTTCCTGATATTTTGAGGGGCGGGCTGGATGGTGCCCCATATTTAAAAGGCATCAACTCACCCACAGTTGAAGGAGGAGATCCACCTCCTGAAAGGTCCTGAAGTTAGAATATCCACGTCATGTAGATGCTCCCCCCCGCCCCACCCTGCTACACATGGAGGCCTCAGTCCTCCCCTGCTGATCTCTGCGTGCTGCCCCAGGCTGCCTTGCAGGTCGGTCCGACACGTTGTTCCGGACCAGCGAATTATCCCGCTGGCAGTGCGGGTAATCTGACGGGGGGGTGGGGGTAACTCCTGTTGGGCCTTCACCTGCGTCCCACTGACAGGACACAAAATGGTTTGGCGCCGACCCTGTGGTGGGAGTGGTGACCCACCCTCAGGGCGCCAATTCCTCAGCTCCCGCCGCATTGTTTCCACCCCCCCCCCACCCCCCCAACCCCCTGCCCACCAATTTAACCATTGCTGTGGGGGTGGGGGGGGGCGGGTGCAGGAAAACTCCACCCATCATCTTACCCTGACAATAAAAAAACTTGGTTGATCTTTGCCGAAAGCTGATGCTAAGAAACCTTTCACTGTGTAGATAGATTCATCAAAGTGAAGTTAGATTGGAGCGTCCAGTGTGCTATACAGGAACTCTTTTCAGGCTGCACTTTATTTTCAACAAGGTTACAGAATGGGCTTAAGTGAAGAAGCCTCTTGAATCCATTTGATCTCAAACCACATTCCCCTCCGCACCCCCACACCCCCCCAAGCTATCTTCGCAGGCTCACGCTCCGTCCACTGACCTCAGTCATACTGCTAACCCGTTCCAGCAAGGTATCCTCGTTGGCTTAACCCCTGACACCAAGTTGGTCATACTGGAGCTGAAAGCGTTAAATTATGAGGACGGATTGCAAAAGCCTTGAATGTAGCATTTTGAAGGGTGGTCTGATTGAGGTGTTGCAGATGGCGAAAGGGTTTGTTTGGAGTTGATAGCAGCAAGCTTTTTCCTTGATGGGAGAGCCCAGAATAATGGGGAAAATCTGAAAATGAGAACCATGCCATTCAGGAGTTCCCACACAGCGCATTGGAAATCTGGAATACCCTTTTCCCTAAAATGATGTGATGCTGGGAAATGACTGAAATTTTAAAGGCTGAGATTGATGGATTTTTATTCCATGAAGGCATCAAAGGTGGGTAAATGGAGTTAAGGCACAGATCAGCCGATTGAAAGAACAGGCTTGAAAGGCTGAATGGCCTACTCCTGTTCTGCGTTCATCCAACTTTATTTGTATCAACCATGAGAACACCGTGTACTGAAGATGGCATTTTGGCTAATCATATACCACATGATGGGGGCATAGTGGTAATGTCACTGAACTAGTAACCCAGAAGCCCAGGCTAATCCTTTGGGGATGCAGGTTCAAATCCTGCCATGGCAGCTGGTGGAATTTAAATTCAATTATAAACTTTCTGAAAGCTGGTAACTATGGCTGTGAAACTTGGTAACTATGCCCGTGAAGCTATCATCGAATGTTGTAAAAACCCATCTAGCTGACATCCTTTTAGAGCCAACCAATCAGCACTCTTCATGTACAGTATAAATTGTTGTTTTCCCCTTATGTTGGTATCCTTGCGAGTGTCCTGATGAGTACAAGTTGAAAAGCTTCAACATGTCTCTTTTTTTCAGCAATACTCAAGAGACTATTATTGCAGAATAGAGGGCGCTTTACCTGCATCTAATGCACGCTCAAGCTGGCTTGGTGATGCTGGATACAAAAAGCTAAAATATTTTCTCACCTCCGGTTGCTCGTTTCCCTGGACTTGAGGTGAAAATGAACCAAATTACTTTTTATAAAGCCATTGTTGTGCCAATGCCTTGATTCTAGGGGATTAAGGGGTACAAGGATAAGGAAGGGAAGTGGAATTGAGGTAGATAAGTCACTTATTCATGGCGGAGCAGGCTTGCTAGGCCTACCTACTGCTTCTCTTATGTTCTCAACACCCCGCACTGCAGTGTTCCACGAAAGAGTGCTTTGGCAGAACAGCTATTTGGAGGTGACCAGCCTGTTTGTATAGGATGAGGGAGTTGGAGGGAGGCCCATATGTTCAAATGAACAGTTAACTGGATCAGGGGCCTGAAATATGTTGATGTCTTTTCCATGCATCAGACAATGGGATTGATGTACTGGAAAATCAACCCCCTCTACGCCACCCCCCCCCCCCCCCCCCCCCCCCCCCCCCCCCCACCACCCCCCACCCCCTCCTCCCAAATCTAGGTCATTAGGTGACCTTTCCCACCTTAACATGACCTTTGCAGTGTATGTGATTTTGCAATACGCAAGAACCAACCTAATCAATTCTGTTGCAGATGCTTCTGGAAGTGGACCCAACACCCCCACAGGGGCTGAGAACACCAGGTAAGCTGGTCAATCCAGTGGGGTAGAATTTCATATCTTTTGTATATACTGCTGAATCCCTGTAAGTTCCCACATTGGAGCACAAGAGAGGGGGCGCACGGGTATTAACTTGCACTTGTTAAGGCAGGGAATTAAGCACACAACCAGCAGCCTAGGGTTTTCCATCAGGGAATTATACAGCCCAGAAGGAGGTCATTCGTCCCTTTGTGACTGAAAGGGGCTATCCAATTACCATCACTCCCCCATGGTCCTGCAACTTTGTGTGTTTCCAATATGTTACTATCATAATCTGCAGAATTTTGCTTAATTCCCTTTTTTTTATAACCTTGGGTGGGGTGGTGGGGTTGAGGGGAAAAAAAAAATGTGCCTTGTGTAAAAAAAAAAAAATGGTAACTGAAAACTCACAAGGTACAGGTCTGTAAAGACTTGTAACTTTTAAGACAAGGAGCCATTTTTTTTATTTTGCATTTGGCTCCAAGTGCTTATTGTCCCTTCGTATGACAGTGCAGTGAAAAGTTGTCATTCTGGTCTCCTCCATTTGAATTTTGCGTGGTTCAGATTCCACGTGTGCAAGTGGGGGTGGGGAGGAGCCCCCTGTGTTAGCAAACGGTTCTGGTCTCTATTAGAGTAAATATGAGGTGGAATCCAGCCAATGTTGGTGCGAGGGAGGCGGTATTTATTTAATCCTGATGTATTCATCATGTTGCTTCAAATCCTGAGTCCTAGTCAAATCTGGATGGGCAGAAATGAAAATAAATCAAACAAGTAACATTTTGGAAACCAGTCTTTTTTTTTAATGAACATGAGGCTTGGCTTGAAAATTTCCAGAGGTCCACAGTTCTAACTGGAAGTGGCAATGTTCAGCAGCCATGTTTAACTTATTGAATATAAAAGGCGTTGGGGGGTGGGGGTGGTTGTTAGGAAGGACGTGAGGCCTGAACATGGAGGTGTCTTTTACCAGTTGGGCTGTTCTGGGCTACGTGTCAAAGAAATACAGTTGTCTCGTTAATTAGGTGGGGGGGGTATGGGGTATTGGAGGGTCTGTAATTCCTATAGGCTGTGTTTTTTTGAAGATTGCAACTCACCCATGACCTGCTGTTGCTCACTACTTTATTTCAATGTAAGTGTTATTGTGAAAACAGATGTGTATCAAGTTACATGTTTGCAGTGAGCTCAGTGAAAATATGAAGTGTCTGAAAGCTGGCTTCTTGATTTAAGCAGATGTGAGTCATAAAAAGGCCCCGTTACCTAGACCAGTCTCTTTTGGGCTGGGTCATGCATGCGCAAGTCCTTCTATAAATGTATGTAAGATTCCTGCACTATATCTCAATTGGCGATCTCATAATTTTGTGTGATTTAAATTTTGAATGAAGGCCTCCTGAGCTGTTGTTAATCTGTTTCTCAACATTTTGTCACTGAGGCCTGTCACGTTCAGTTCCTCCAGTGACCAGTTGCTTTGATCAATCTCATTGCACTGGACTGGTACCTGATGTTGCTTTTGAGGCTCAATGAATCCAGTTTCTTTCTTGAATAAACACGGGCATTGCAATGATTTTAAATCACCTTCGGTGTTCCAAATCGGAGTTGAATCCGATGGGAGTGAGGCTGATATTTGCCGCCCTGGGAAGGTGGTGTGGCCTCCTTGGTGATGTTTCCACGAGGGTTTAACCTGGGTAAGTAATTCCAGGACATTGATCCAGTGACACTTGAAGGATTGACAATGATGTGATCAAGCTGACTTGGAGGGGAACGTGAGAGGCGATGACATTCACACAACCTTGCTGCTCTCGCCCTTCTCTATGGTGAAGGGCACAAGGGAGGAAGATGCAGCTGAATGAAGCTCGTCGTGTTGATGTATAAATCCTGCATATAGCGCATACTGTAGTCACAATAGATTCAAGTATTCCACTGCTGTGTTGGCTGGCCTCCCAACTTGCACCCTCTAAAACTGAGCTCATCTAAAACTCTGCTGCCCTCCTTAACCCCATCCATCAGCCCCTGTGGCTGCTGACCCACATGGACTCTCACTCCGGCACCAACTTGACTTTAAAATTCTAACTGACGTGTTCGAATCCCTCTGTGGCCTGGCCTTCTCCCTATTTCTCTCACCTCCTCCAGCCTCTCAACCCTCCGGTCTCTGCACCCCTGTAATTCTGGCTTCTTGCGTATCCTGGATTTTAATGGCTTCCCTGTTCATAGCCGTGCCTTTAGCTGCCAAGGTCCTAAGTTCTGTCCCTAAACCTCTCTGCCTATTTACAGCACACCCACCACCCCCCTCCTTCCTTAAGATGCTCCTTAAAACCTACATTTTTGATTGAGCTTCTGCCTCTTATATCTCCTTATGTGGCCCGGCCACAGCTACTGTGGTTCGCAAATCAATAGCCTATCTTTTAACAGACAGTAGTATCATGTGAAACCTTTGTCATGGCAGTGGTTAATCGCGCTCACTCATTTTTAAACTCTCTGCTTGTTTCAGTCGACTGCCAGCCTTCCTGCTGAAGCAGCCCTTCCTGCCTGTGATCCAGCAAACCTCCCCCCGAAGAAGCAGCTCAGGTAATGGGACACCTTTGGCTACTGCTTTCCTGGGATCAGAGGTCCAAAATTAGGGTTGCCAACTCTCCAGGATTGCCCTGGAGCCTCCAGGAATGAAAGATTAATTTCCCAACAGCGGCAAAATAGCTTTGCCAGTCTCTTTGAATTCTGTGGTTTATTAGTTTATTTAAAAAGAAATTTGAATGGAAAAAGAAAGCAGTTGGTGGTCACATAATGAAGCACCAGGAATACGTCTAGCCAGAGTTGGCAACTCTAGTCCGTAATGGCCCATAAATCAAAACTAAGGTTTGTGCCTACACTTCCTGTTCAGAAGGTTGGGGAAGCATTAAACAAGGCAAGCTTTGGCGGTCTTGGGGGTATAATACTCCACGTGCCCACACACAGGTTATTTATAACACTGCTGACCAGAAATAATTCTGTTCACTATTGGGTACTTTTCCCTTGCTGGTCATGAAATGTAGTTTTTCATACAGTATAGCATACAGTTTTTCATACAGTACTGTGCCATAGATTGTGACTAGGAACACACTTGCTTCAGTTTTTCTCTAACTGATTTCCCTCATTCTCAGCTAAAGGTTAATGGATTGACTTGTAGCTAGGGCAAGTTATGCACACATAAGCCCGGTTCTGTAAATGTATCCAAGATTCCCGCACTACTTCCCAACTGGTGACCTCGTAATTTTGTGTGATTTAGATTTTGAATTAAGGCCTCATGTGCTGTTGTTAAAATTGCTTAAATTGAACATCTTATGTCATTTCTTTTTCAAGCATTTCTCGGTTTTGAAATAATTGTTTGTTTCTCTTGTATAAAACCAGAAAGAGGGCCTTCATTCTCCCTCGAGCCTGTTTTGATCTTCTATTAGATCATGGCTGATCTGTACCTCAACCTGGTTACCTGCCTTAGCTCCATATCCCTTGAATCTATCGATCTCAGTCTTGAAAGTTTCAATTAACCCTTAATATTCACAGCTTTCTGGGGAAGAACGTTTCAGGGTTCCACTACCCTCTGTGTAAAGAAGTGCCTCTGAAATTGTAGTGTTTTGAAAATTGCATTATGTATTTTGTCTGCTTAAGACTACCATGTACCAGCAGAGGGAGTCTACTAGGAAGAGATAATAAAGAATCCATGTTTAACAGCTCATGCCATCCTAATCCTAAATGTTTCTGGCTGAATATATAACTGTTCCTATTCCAAGAGCTTCAGTTTGCAATTATTCGTAACTGGGAGAAGTTATGCTGCCATTTTGTTCATAACTAAGAGTTAAAATGCACTTCATTGCTCTGATATTGTAGAATATTGGGTGTCTTACTCTCGGTTCAATAATTCAAAATGCTTTTTCTCTGATCACTACTAGTGTCCACCTGTATGGTCACCTGTTAGCCAAGTTAAGCAAGACCGATTCTATGAATTGTATTGTTGGCTTCTTGCCTTGGGTCAGTGGATAGCACTCTGGCCTCTGAAGCAGAAAATTGTAGGTTCAAGTCCCACTCTAAAGATTTAAGCATGTAATCTAGGCTGATAAGCCAGTGCTGCACTGAGAGAGTGCTGCACTGTTGGAGGTGCCAACTTTAAGATGAGATTTTAAGCTGAGGCCCCATCTGCCCCTTCATGTGGATGTAAAAATATCTCATGACACAATGTGTTGTAAAGCAGGGGGATTATCCTGGTGGCCAGGTCAATATTTATCCTTCAATCAACATCATGAAACAGATTGATTTGGTAGTCATGTTGCTGTTTGCGAGAGCTTTCTATGGGCAAATTGGCTGTTGTATTTCCCTACAATAGAACAGCAACTACACTTGTTGATTAGCTATGAAGTGCTTTGGGGTCTTCCCGAGATCAAAAAGGTGCTACATAAATGCAAACGTTTCCCCAATTCAAGCTGAAATGATCCGGAAGCTTCCTATGCTCGATAACACTTGTTACTGAAAACATAATGACGTTGCTGAGTCATTCTCCTATCCTATTATTGAGAACATTCACTGTAAAGTTTATTCTAACAATATAACTCTTGTCTCTCTCGATGATAAATGTTGGCTGCGTGTATGATGTTTGTTGTAGATGATGGGGTTGGGAGTGATTTCAGAAAGTTATTCCATAGCGCCACCTAGCTGCTTGTAACTACATGGTGACAGTTGACATAGTAAAATTGAATGGGAAATGTCGACATAGCAATTTACCAGGTGTCCGCCTTGTCTCCATGGTAACGCTCCTGCCTCCGAGTCTGGAGATTCAAACCTTGCTCCAGCCACTGCAGCGCTGCCTCAGTGGAGAGCCAAAGTGTCCACTGAGATTCTGCGCTCAATTCCTGCAATGTAGCTTTAACCTCTAACCTTCTGACTTGGTTGGAAGCTGGCGCTACCAACTAATCCAGGCCGACCCTGCAAGTGATCTGATCCCACAAATCGGGAGCCAGAGATGTGCTGAGCCACAATTAAAAATGGTCTTAATCACTGCCTCTCCCGCAGTGTGCCAGCTCTCTCGCTGCTACTGCACCTTTTGCATTGAGAAAAGAAACTTGATTTTAAACAACTGATGGGGTGGAAGGGAAAAGCTCCTGATGGTGAGTGTAGTACAGTAATTCCATCCCTCCATGTTGGCGATTATAACCTACTTCGTGGTTGCAGTTTGTCATTAGAGCAGTTCAGTTAAATTACCTTATAATTTGCTGTTAGCTAGCTATTATTCTATAATTATGACCTACTGTTATAGTTCCACACCCACAGAACACACCCCACAATAATTGAACAAATGAAAAAAAAAAGCACAGTTAAATGACCTGATAATGATATCTTTTATTTTTCACCTCTGAGCCTGGTCCATTTTTTTTCCAGGCCTGATGTTTGTCATATGATATCACCCATATTGTGTTATTTAAAAATGCTCCACATCTGCACTCACTTCCCTTCAAATCCCTCTGGCCACGTTTTGAACGAAAATTGCCTGCATAGAACGTGCCAGGCTGTAATTGCAGTCTGCTACCCTTTGGAGGAGTTGCAGCACCCCCACTGGTAGGAAGGTCTGATTGCAGTGTGACATGTTGACATAGGCTGTTTTAGGGAAATACTAAAATCAATCATTTTGATCATGGTTTTGGAGGGACTGTTATGTTTCCATCATGTGATCTAATTATTGCTTCCTAGTATCATCTCCCCATGTACAATACCCCAGGAAGCTGAATAGTGCATGATACATAGTACACAATGTGTATCTACTTCTCTCCTCTGACTTCTAAAGAAAAGAAAGACGTGCATTTATCTAGCACTTTTTCAACCACTGGATGTCTCAGTGCTTTGCGGCCAATGAATCATTTTTGAAGTGTAGTCACTGTTATAATGTCGGAAGCAGCCAATTTGCTCGAAGCAAACAACAGTCTGATTATAACCAGATAACCTGTTTTTTATGATGTTGACTGAAGGGTTGGCTAGGACTCTAGGGATAACTCTCCTAACTCTTCCTTGGGATGGTGCCATGGGATTTCTCCAGCCAAGCAGGCAGACGTGGCCTCGATTTAACATCGCATCCAAAAGACAGTAATATCAGAAAATGTAATCTCCTTTCTGTGGTATAATTTCAAATGAAGCTTTGTTTTTCTGACAATTCAGTATGGTCGGCCTATACTCTATTACCCAGCACCTTTTGAGGGTGTGAATGAAAATAAATGCAATCTGATGTGATAGTGATTAATTCTCCATCGAAGATTCAAATCAGTAATCCTGAGATGGAAAACTATAACTCAACTAGACCCACGTTTATTATGTTGAGATAAGAGATCCTCACACGATCATGCTGGATGCTGATGCCTGAAAGCTATTTCTTTTCTTAATTATTACCCCTTGAAGAATACCTATTACCTTGAAGAAACTCTGAGGAAGCCAAAAACTCAGGAATGGAGCAGAGCTTGTGTGCTTTGGCACAATTATCATAACCTCTCTGAACATGTAAAACTCATGTTTTGCTTAAAGCTAGTGCAGTCCTTTTTTTATAAGCTATGGTTTCTGAATGCTGGGATAGGACCAGTAAAACTCCAAAGTCCCTAAGATAATTAAACTATTCCAGTGGATCATCCCACTCACCCACCTATCACGAGCAGTCCGAAAATGTGTTAACTTCTGTCAATACTTTCCCTCTTTTACCAACCCTACAGAGCATTTCGATTTTAGCCTCCTGAATGAGGCTAATTACAGTTTCCCCCTGAATGCATTTAGACCTGGCACCTTCCAATCTTGTGGTTGATTTCCAAAACCCTGAACTTCCCCTGCTCACATTCCAGCTATTTGCCTCCATTTTATTGGGCCTGTTTTGTTACCTCTTCACCGGACTGTTACAATTGAGCCAATTTAGGGGTTTTGAGAAAAAAAAGAGAGGTGGTTGTCCTTCCAGAGAACAGGCAGAGTAAATGGAGAGCAGCTTGACACTACCCTATCCATCTCACATCAGCCAAGAGTGAGACCTCTTCACAGGGCAGTCCCATCCTCTGGCAGTTTTCATCAGTCAGGAATGCGTTGGGGTTGAATTCAGACAGCCATCGTTTCACAGATTGGTTACAGCACAAGAGGAGGCCAAATTTGGAGGTCTTTGTGGCTATTACCTCCAACGTATACCAAGTCGTCAAATTGGACATTGGCAAGCAGAGGGTTAATTACAATGGAATAACTGCAATGTCTATGTACCTAACCGAAAGAGGCAAGGAGAAAAGATAAATCTTTTGAGCTGTTGCTGTATTACATTGAAGATTTAAAAGCCATCCTTGTGTGTTTCTTCTCAGGTGCTCTGAATCACTCTACCTCAATGTCACAGGTCGATTCCTTTGGAAAGGCGTGGACAAAGAAGCAACTAAAGAGGTAATTTTGGATACAGGAGCAAGTGATAGCAAAGATCAAGTGTGATGCAGCCCATTCCAAGTGCCCTGTTTTGTGGGCCCCAAGTTAAATTCTACCACTGAGCATTTTGCTCTTGCTGAGGCTGCCATTTAAGTAATATAGCACTTTGCATAATTTCAAGAACATATCCTTGTTTCCATTTCCAGTTTGAACAAGGAACCTACGTTGAGAAGACTCACTCTATTCTATTTGCCCTCACCCCCATTTCCAGTTTTACTTGCTGGTGGTGCGAGTGTCGGATACAATGAGCGGGTTTCCAATTAAACTGTGCACGCGCAATACTGCCAGTTGCACCACATCGGTAGCCACTGTCGCTGTCCGCTGATGGGGTAATGGGGCAAAGGACTGGGTTCAACAGTGTTTCAGTGGGTAAAGAAATTGTGGCTGCAGCACTGTTTCACACACACATTGATTTGGATACTCTCTTCCAGCAAAAGTGAACCAAATGCTCGATGGTCGTGTTGCAATTTGACACGTTCTGTTGCTATGGAGGGTTGCTAAGCTTCAGTGCGCCCCATGAGAAATGGCCTACTTTAGGGTATAAGAGAAAATAGGGCACAGGCGTAGCCATAAATTTTAGTTGTGACTTTCTAAATTAAGGCTATTAATTCAGCGCAGGAGAATTTTTCCAGACCATATTTTTTTTTTGTTCTTTTTGAAATGAAGAATTGAATTCGTTGCTGTCAGTTTAGGGGTGAAGTTCGCCTGTTACAAGCAGATACGAACTCTTAACAGGGGATTGAGGGATACGGTGCAGGAACGCGGAGCTGATTAACTGCGAATCACCTTCAGCGGCAGAGCAGGCTTGGAAGGCTACACAACCAGGTCCTGCTCCTCTCACTCATGTCCTGACAAGTCGTGAGTAAATTTTCCTGTTGCGCAATTCGGACACGAAGTGTCAACTGTTGGGCGCAAGTTTTGGGGAATTTCCAAATGAGTACAAGCCATGATTTAATGCTGTTTCCTGGCCGAGAACAAGAACAGGACAGTGGCATTAGCTTTGTATTGCTCTGACCAAGAGCTGACACAGACATCGAGGGGCAAATGGGTTCCTTTCTGTGCTGTTAACATCTGTGTTTCAGTTACCTTTTTTTTTGATATTATAAAGACTATCACAAGGCAGCTAAGAGAGGAGAATGACACACGGTCCATCTTTGGTCATCCATAGTGTCAAACTCTCTCGTAATTAATTCCAAGTAACTTGTTTTCACAACCGCACCTGGAAATACTTCCTAAATGTTGATTACTTTTCTATAGCCAAAACCCAATCGTTATTTTGCATCCAATCTTGTCTTACGTTTTAAAGTAATATCCAATCTTTAACCTGCCATTTAATGTATGTCAATTTTTCTGTTGTGCAGGCCATTGTCACAAGCAGTGTCTTTCAGCATTCCCTTTGGCCTAGACAGCGATGTGGACATTGTCATGGGCAATCCTGTCGGGTTAATGAGGTCTGTGAGCTCCGACAGCCTCACCACCAACGCCTATCGATCTCAAAACTGTTTACCGAGAGCTGTGTGCAACTCTTCAGAAGACACTGCTGGTTACCTAGGGAAGGAGGAACTGGCAAATGAGAATGGGCCAGTGATGTCGCCGAGGACACCTAGAAAGGGGTCACAATTGTCCAATAAGATGACGGAGAAAGAACACCACAGGCCTGTTGAAAATGGGGTAATCGATGATCATAATAATTGTACTGAGTTGCCAACAATTGAAGAAGCATTGAAAATAATTCACAATACTGATAAACTTGAACCCAGACTGCGCCCTGAAGGAGCACCAGATGGCTTTTTCCTCCATAGGCCTGACCTGACTGAAGGTTTTCTGAAATCCAAGACCGGCCAGTCCAAATTTGACGTCAACCCTCCATACAAGCCCACAGATGCAGACGGGGAGTCTGGGGTTCTTGCACCCAATGGGGAACAGGTGAGTAGTGGAGCTGCTCTGTCGGAAGATGGTAACTTCTCTCGGGATGACGATTCCGTCCTGAGAGACAACAGTTTGGATTCTGACGTGGACGACTGCTCGAGGCCTGCTCAGGAGAAGGACTACGTCAGCAAAGATGAATGCACGTCTTGCCTCAGTTCCATCAGCTCGCAGGCCGAAAGCGTGGCCTCCTCCTCCGGTTCGGGCGTGAAGATGACCAGCTTTGCTGAGAGGAAAATGAAGAAGATTAACCCGCTGGACTCCAAATCCAGCAGCTCTCAAAAGACGACACCTGATAGCTCGGACCTTAATGACCAGCAAATGGCGTCCTGGGCTCAGAAGTCCGATGAGAGCCCCAGCCAAAACCAGGCCCTGGCATCAGAGATGACTCAACTGGGAATTAGACTAGAGGAGAAGCGGCGGGCGATCGAGGCTCAGAAGAAGAGAATCGAGGCCATTTTTGCCAAGCACCGGCAGAGGTTAGGAAAGAGCGCGTTCTTGCAGTTGAAAAAGAAAGAGGAAAGTGGGGAGCCAGAAAATGGGGCTGCAGCAGATGAAGACAGAAGGAAGTTATCCCTGGAAGAAAGGTTGTCAAAAATTGAAGATGACGACGATGAGAACGAAACTGAAAGCCCAACGCAGACGGAATTTAAGGGAAAGGATAGCAAAATACCAGAAAAAGATCATGAGGAAAGCCCTAGCCAGGACAATGGAGAAAAAGATGCAAAGCTGAGAGTATCCGAATCCCCGAAAGAGCCAGAGGTGGACACGGATATTGGGGAGTACAACAATGCTGTCGCAAAACTGAACTCGGCCTTGTCCTCCCTGCAGATAGACATGCAGCGTTTGGCGCAGCAACAGGAAACATTGATGGAGAAGAAAAACATGCATGCTTGGGTAATCCCTGCCCACAAACCGCCCTCGCAAAGGCCAACGCGCGATTTTCAACCGTCCCGATCTGGGGAGTTCTCGTCCCCCTCGCCCTCACCCTCGCGCAAACCGGTTTCTTCTGGAACACGCTCGCCCCAGTCCAGCCAGAAGAAGGCAAATTCGGCCCTGCCAAAGAGCCCAAGGCACTCGCGGCCTGCTGAGCTGAAGATAACGCCTTTGACACGTGTCCTTACGCCGCCACAGAATGTAGACTCCCTACCTCACCTCAGAAAGTTCTCGCCGAGCCAGGTGACAGTCCAAACCAAGTCTTCCATTTGCTTTGGTGAGGATGATGAAGAGCTAGACGCTGATGTCAGGCCAAAGCAAAGGCTAGTTGGACCATATGCAAGCTTTGGTGGCCAGCCAAATGAACCTTCAGTGGTGGAGCCTGATGAACCGCCCTTTGACCTTGAAAATGAAGGTAATCTCCGGCCTGTGGGGCCAATAGTATCTCGAAAGACAGGTGGACAGGCAGATGAGCAGCCTGAAGGTGGGAAAAAGGACAATGCCACGTCTATTAAAAGGACTAGTTTAATCGAGATACCACTGTCTTCCTTAAAAGGCCCTGAGGAAAGTGAGGATCGACTAGAGAACGTCAGTGACTCCACGATTGACCAAATGGACTCTGAGCAGAGGTCTGTTGGTTTCTTCTTCAAGGTTGGTGAACTTTTGCTTTGTTCCTTGTCACATCACCAATCGCACCTCTTCTACTAGAAACACCAGGGAACTTATCGGACACCCAGCATGAACGCAGTCTAGTTGCCTCAGCAAATTAAAAGTACCAATTCTTGTGTCAGGCACAGGATTATTTTTAAATGTGTTTTTGAACCTGCTGATGTCTGTGCCCCTCTTTTTAGGAGGCTCCTTAGAGCCTATCTCTTTGAACATACCTTGGTCACCTGTCCGAATATCTCCTTATGTGGCTCAGTGTCAAATTCTGTTTGATAACAGTCTTGGGATGTTTTACTGAATTAAAGGTGCTGTATAAATGCAAGTTGTTGTTACAGCACTTGGATGTATTGGATTGCCAGTGTATGGCCCATTGAGGGTCGCAGGTTGGTTATAAAACCTGTCCAATCTCCCATCTATCTAAATTCATGAACATGTAATGGTACAGCCGAAGGTAAATGCTGAGCTGTTCAAGCCCCAGAGGGAAACTTGAGACAACTACCACAACTATTTTTGCAATTTGTATGTTTCACAATCTGGGTTTTGAATTCATTAATAATAAGATTACAGAGCCTTATAGGTTTTTACAAAACTAAGTTAAACATTTATTAATAGGAAAAATGATTTTAAGCACACACACATGTCTGCAAATTACTGTTATAATAACTTCTAAATCCCCTAGTTAATCTGACTCCTGGTTACACCTCTCTTATGGCAAAAGTAAAAAAACACAGATTTTAAAAGAGCCACAATAACCTGGACCGTCAAATTCAACGTGAGCCTTTTCTCCATTTTGATTCTTTGTAGGCAGCAAGTTGAGGCTTAGAGGCTGAAGGCTTTTCACCCTTGTTAGATCTTAGACTGCCTGGCTTGACACACAGCCTTCTCTCCTTTATACATATTTTCCCCTTTGAATGCAAGTTTCTACTGTTTCACTATGTCTTTGGACCTTTACCTCTCTACTGATAATATCTATCATAGTATAATTTTACCAGTAATCTTTGGGGGAAAAAAATAAACACGCTGTTTCTTAACTTCTCCTGACCAGGTGTAATATTTCACTCCCTCTTTTGACTTCTAGTTTAGTTTATTTAACAATGCAAATGTCCTTTTACACCTTACATTCTAACCTTCCCCGAGTTTACCTACTTAACATTTCAAACCTAGCTTATCCTCTGATACATCAAAGCACCCAGACCAGCTGCCTTTAATTCAATGAAGGCACGCTCTCTCACTCACGCGCATGCGCGCACACACACACGCACTCTCTCACACACGCACTCTCTCACACACGCACTCTCTCACACACGCACTCTCTCACACACGCACTCTCTCACACACGCACTCTCTCACACACGCACTCTCTCACACACGCACTCTCTCACACACGCACTCTCTCACACACGCACTCTCTCACACACGCACTCTCTCACACACGCACTCTCTCACACACGCACTCTCACTCACGCACTCTCACTCACGCACTCTCACTCACGCACTCTCACTCACGCACTCTCACTCACGCACTCTCACTCACGCACTCTCACTCACACTCACTCACTCACACTCACTCACTCTCTCTCACATGCACACACTCACTCACTCTCTCTCACATGCACACACTCACATTCACTCACTCACATACACACACACTCACACACATACACACATACACACACACACACTCACACACTCACACATACGCGCTCGCACTCGCTCGCACTCGCTCGCACTCGCTCGCACTCGCTCGCACTCGCTCGCACTCGCTCGCACTCGCTCGCACTCGCTCGCACTCGCTCGCACTCACATACACACACTCTCACACACTCTCACACACTCTCACACACACTCCTCACACTCACACACACTCACACTCACACTCACACTCACACTCACACTCACACTCACACTCACACTCACACTCACACTCACACTCACACTCACACTCACACTCACACTCACACTCACACTCACACTCACTCACACACACTCACACTCACTCACACACACTCACACTCACTCACACACTCACACTCACTCACACTCACACTCACGCTCTTATATATACACTCACGCTCTTATATATACACTCACGCTCTTATATATACACTCACGCTCTTATATATACACTCACGCTCTTATATATACACTCACGCTCTTATATATACACACACACTCTTATATATACACACACACACGCGTGTTACTATATCTTCCTGACAAACAAAAAAAAATAGGCGGGCTATATTTTGGATGTACAATGCTCTCCATCTGGTTTACACACAAGGAGATATTGGGACTGGTAACCAAAATCTTGGTCAGAGGTAGGTTTTAAAGAGCATCTTATAAGTGAAGAAGGAGGTAGAGGTGTGAAGTTTAGGGAGGGAAGTCCAGGGTTTAAGACCCAAGCAGCTAAAGGCATGGCCACCAACGGTGGAGGAGTTAAGATCCAGGTTGTGCAACAGGCTAGATTGTAGAGGATAAAGGCCGATTCTGATATATTTTTAAAAAGCTATGCATAGCCATATTCACGGTAATGTGCATGAATGAAACACGATCTCTTGCACAGCTATAAAATAGGTGAATGAAGAGAAATGGGGGTGGGGTGGGTATAGGGGATTAGGATTCGTGAGGGTAAACATCATCATTGACTAGATGGGCTGAGCAGTATGTTTTCAACAAAAGGTGTGACAAAGGTGTGTCATATACTGAATGACCATTGTTGTAAAACAACATTATTAACACACTCAGTAATGGTAGGATGATACATGTTCAGCACAAACGAGGTGTTGGTCAGACTAGTCCTGTAAGCACTAACAAAGATTGAAAATGCCATTTGAGTCAGATTGCCAGAAACATTAACCTATTACAGTCACAAATAAAAACCAAATTCTGAATCGCAGGCAATCTGGGGTGTGGTCAGCAACTGAAAGTTTTTACACACGCCATCTCTGTCTTGGATGACCAGTTCTTGGGGCTGAGACCAGCTCCTGACCAGAGAGCATTGGGGCCTTGGGAACAAAGTGACATGGATCATATCTGTTAGCCTCCGATGGGCAATCTTTTGTTTCATTCTATTTTGCTTTAAGAATAAACTTGGCACATTATTGGTCTGCACCGCACTGATGTCTTTCTGAAGTGCAGTCACTGTTGTAAAGCAATACAACACAGAAGGAGGCCATTTGGCCCATCATGGCTGTGCGAACGCTTTGAAAGAACTGCTTAATTTGTCCCGGTCTCTGCTTTCCCCACAGCCCTGCAAGTTTTTCCCATTCAAATGTATATTTTGAAAATTATTAAATTTGTTTCCACCATCCTTCCAGGCAGCACATTCCAGATCCTAACTTTCTATAAAAAAAAATCAAATTCTCATCATCTCTCTCTTTTCGTTCTTTTACCACTTATATTAAATCATTGTCCTCTGATTATTTATACGAATAATGTTGCTCTCAATGGGGTTTCTGTTGTATGGTATTTAATTTTTAAGCGGTTTATCTTGTAATACTAAACTAACAAAATGAAAATTTTGGCTTGGTTAATAGAAAGTGGAAATCAGTGGCAAATTAATGAAGGCTTTGTTAAGAATGTTGACTAATGGACCTGCTCTATTCATAGAGCAGGAATATTTTTTACAACAATATCATTGTTAGCCTTGGCTCAGTGGGTAGCACTCGTATGTCTGAGTCAGAAGATTATGGGTTCAAATCCCACACTTGAAAACACAAAAGAGAAAGACTTGCGTTTATATAGTGCTTTCCACAACCACTGGGCCCCTCAAAACGCGTTACAGCCAATCAAATATATTTTAAGCATAGTCATTTCCGTAATGTAGGAAATGCAGCAGCCAATTTGCACACAGCAAGATCCCACAAGCTACAATGTGATAATGACCGGGTAATCTATTTTTGCAATATTGATTGAGCCAATAAGTATTGGCCAGGGCACAGGGAGAATGTCCTGCCCTTCCGAATAGTGTCATGGGATATTTTACATCCATCTGTGCAGGCAGGCCTCAGTTTAATGCCTCGTCCAAAAGACAGCACCTGCAGCTGTGCAGCACTCCCTCAGTACTGCAACAGAGTGAGCGCTTTGATTTTTGTGCTCAAGCCATGGAGTGGGACTTGAACCCAGAATCTTGTGACTCAGAGACAGGAGTGCTAGCCACTGAACCTCAGTGAAATTATGTAGACTGACACTCCAGTGCATCACTGCGGGAGTACTGAACTTTCAGAGTTGACGTTTTTCAGATGAAACTTCAAACCAGGTCCCACGTACTGATGTAAGCAATCCCAGAGCATTTGTAAGGAACATATATTTTTATTTCTGTTGGACTGTTGTAAGGAACATATCTTTTTATTTCCTGTTGGACAAGTGATTAAAATTACAGTGGCTGCAGTTTGAAAGACATGTCCACAGGAACAAGATGAGAGATATACACAAAGTTGCAGTCCTGGAACAGAGTGTGCCATGAAAGCAGGATGGTGCCAGAAAGGAGTCCTGCTCCAAGGGAGCTGCCTGGCAACAATGTTTTAATAGGCTCCTGGCCAGGTGACCAGGTTTCATGTGAGAAGCAATACAGCAAAATAGCTCCTAGCTTGAGAGGAACAAGACCTGTATGTGGAAGATTCCAGTAATTCCACAATAATAGCTAACTGGCCTTTTCTCCTCATACCTCTTTTAACCTGCTCTCTCTCCCTGAAAACCCCAGTCAAGAGGCAAAGGGGAAAATCACTGTTAGAGACATTGAAAGGCAAGTGCTCAACCAGTGAAATAAAGGCTGGAAGACCACCTCGTGCCATCAACGAGAACTGAAAGGAATTTGGAAAACATCAATCAAAATCAACCCATTGAATCCTGTATTCCGGAAATGGTGCTATTGATCTGTTTTATCCCACTCTTCAAATCCATGTTTTTGTGCGTCGTATGTGTTTGTGTATAGGAATTTAAGAAGCGGTAGAGTTTAGGTTAGAGTTAGAAGTTAACACTTCATATTTCTTTCTTTTGCCACTGGTTAACGACAGTTTGTCCAATAAACAGTTAGTTACTTATTTAGTTTACAAACCAGGTGCTCACATTCTGTTAACCTAAATTAAACAATTAGGTAGAATTGGGGCCAATCTGGTGGTTTGATCAAAGTTTTTCACATTTGTTGCAGCTCAGGGAGCAGTGGGGCTGATATTACAGTGCACTATTCCCAGTGAGTCGATATTACAGCGCGCTGTCTCCAGTGAGTCGATATTACAGCGCGCTGTCTCCAGTGAGTCGATATTACAGCGCGCTGTCCCCAGTGAGTCGATATTACAGCGCGCTGTCCCCAGTGGGTCGATATTACAGCGCGCTGTCCCCAGTGGGTCGATATTACAGCGCGCTGTCCCCAGTGGGTCGATATTACAGCGCGCTGTCCCCAGTGGGTCGATATTACAGCGCGCTGTCCCCAGTGGGTCGATATTACAGCGCGCTGTCCCCAGTGGGTCGATATTACAGCGCGCTGTCCCCAGTGGGTCGATATTACAGCGCGCTGTCCCCAGTGGGTCGATATTACAGCGCGCTGTCCCCAGTGGGTCGATATTACAGCGCGCTGTCCCCAGTGAGTCGTGACACTATTTTGAAGAGCAGAGGAGTTATCCCCCCAGTTAAAAGCAAAATACTGCGGATGCTGGAAATCTGAAATAAAAACAGAAAATGCTGGAAGAACTCAGCAGGTCTGGCAGCATCTGCGGAGAGAGAAACAGAGCTAACGTTTCAAGTCCTTATGACTTTTCAGAGCGGCTCATACCTCTGAAGAAGAGTCGTAGGGACTCTGCTGAGTTTTTCCAGCATTTTTTGCTTTTACTTCAGCTGTCCCCCAGCGTCCTGGTCAAAACTTATTCCTCAAGCGACATCACTAAACAACAGGTTGGCTGGTCATGATCTCAATGCTGTCTGTGGGAGCTTGCTGTGCTCAAATTAGCCACGATGTTTCCTTTATTACAACAGCAACTGCACTTCCAAAGCACTTCATTGGGTGTAAAGTGAAAGATGCAATAGAAATGCAAATAACTGCCATTGGTGGGAACTGGGAAAGTCTTGGACTTGGATCGGTGAAGGAATGGGAGATGGAGAAATGTGAAATAACAAGGAGGGCAAGCAACACCCAGGAAAGGAACCACAGAGGCATTAATAATAGATTTATTTTAAAAATTTTCTTTGAAGGCATTTGTTGACTTGTTACAAAAAAATATTGGACATGGGGTAAAATGGGCATTTGACCCACACTGAAGAATGATCCAATCGCGAAGATAGAGTTCACTCGCTTTAAGGTGAGGATAGACCTGCTGAGCGACCAATGGCAGGAGAGTGGGGTGGTTATGGTCGGAGACTGGAGATCACCATGTGGGTGTACCTACACCACGTGGACTGCAGCGGTTCAAGAAGGCAGCTCACCACCACCTTCTCAAGGGCAACTAGGGGTGGGCAATAAATGCTGGCTTAGCCAGCGACGCCCACATCCTGTGAAAGAATAATAAAAGGGAAAAAAAATTCGGGATATGTCCAACCACAGGTTGGCATCCTAATGGGTGACATATAGGTGTGCAAGTCATCCAGTGCAATTGTCCAATCACTGCAAGGTTGTGGAATTTGGCTATGCCTCAAGGAGTTTTTGATTGAAACCTTTTTTTTAAGAGTCTATATCTCATGGCAAAGATGCACTTTCAGGCATCTTGATCAAAATAATTTATCCAAAAATAATTTACCCATTGGAGATGTTCAGAGGTGGCATAAAGAGTAAATTCCAATTTCCATTCACCTCGTGTCAGGTGGCAGTGGGAGTATAAGACGTGGGAGGTGAGTAGAATCGAGGCCTGTTTCCTGCCATGTTAGCTGGTTACCAGTGGACTCGGAATAGGGAGGGAAGAACCCACCTGGGTGCCTTCTCTTGATTTGTTTTCTGCTGTGCCTCAAACCAGGTATGTTCCTTAACCAAGGCCAGTGATCCATAGTGTAGCCAATGCAGGAATGCTCTGTCAAAAATTCCTCTCCATATCCTTAAAGTGCGATCCCAAATTCATAATTTTGCAGAATAGTTAGACTTGCCTTCACTGGTCATTCCATTTTCCCAAAAAGGTGTTCTGATGCTATCTTACAAGATTTCAGTGTCAATTTATGCTTATTTTAATCTACAGGTAGCAGTGGTGCTTAGTGGTTTGATTAGGATTGATTAGTTAACTGTGGCGAGAACAGCCTTTACATTTTCTGCACTTCTCTCGCCCTTTCCCTTCCCTTCCAGAAACACAGTAAGGCTCTCCTTGTCCTCACCTTCCAGCTCACCAGCCTCCTCATTCCATGGATCATTTTCTGCCATTTGGGGAAAAGGCAGGGCAATAGCACTAGGTCATGATGCTCATTTGGAGAGCCGGTGCAGACACAATGGGCTGAATGGCTGCCTTCTGTGCCCTTAAGATTCTGTGATTTCATAACCCCAGGTCCATAAAACTGCTAACAAATTAATAAAGAGACTCGGTGCAAGTTGGAACTAATTACTTGAGCTTCATTGACCAGATAGGCAGTGCCTCAAAGACTGCAAGATGCAGGTTGGACAATCCTTGCTCCTTGTTTTATTCTCTTACACTGACCTCAAGAATGGCTGGCCCACAGGTCGTTTTTACTTAGCTAAAGAGAATGAGGTACCTACCAGATTTGGAAAATTGGAACCTTTCTGTTGAGTAAGATTCTTTTTTGATTGTAGATGGATTTTTTTTCCCACGTTTTGTTCACTGGCGATTAATTATCTGTCCCAAGTTGTTCCGATGAGGCTGGGGTGAGGCTTTCTCCGCCTATTGCTGCAGTCCTTGTTCTCATAGTTCTCGTATAATGGTGTTAGGTAGAGCGTTTCAGGACTTGTAATCTGGGGCAAGATGGTGTGGTGACATTCCTGTGATATTGCTGCACTTTTTAAAATGGTATCTGTTCAGGTTCTCTTATCCAACTTTAGGTCCCTATTACTGCAGTTAATCTGGAGAAGGAGTGAATGAAGTCATTCTTCTTTCCCTAGGAGTTTTCAGTGTACTTAGTAAACCTGAAGGGTTTAATCAACTTGCCCGTAGGAAATAGTAGCAAAATTTATTGACAATTTGGACAAGTTTGATCCTCTTGTTTAATTGGATTACGAGTGCCCCAGTTTAATTGGCCGCTCAAGCCAACATGTCCGGCCCAACACTGAGTCTTAAACTTTTTTGTAGAGTTGAACCAAGGTTTAGAACTTTGTAAAAATGTACAGAAGACTTTGCACCATTGGTTTTTCTTGTTTGTTTTCAATGTGCCTGTAGGACGAGGTGAAGGCTGAGGAAGAGATGGCCCTGAGACGAGCCACCTTAATGGAGAAGCAGCAGAAAAGGACGGAAGAGTTCAGGAGGCGCCGAATGTGGCTGGATGCCGAAAAGGAGCAAAAAAAAGAGGAGACCAGGTGAGGCAGAATAAAACTAGTGCCGCACAACTTGAATCCAACCTTTGCCTTTCCACGTATTATGGAGAAAGATTACAAGCAAGTCTCCCAAGGGTTTCTGTTTCACATTGTAAACATCAATTCCTCTCATTGGGATTCTGACTCTCTATAAAACTAGCAGTGGGCTTTACCTTTTGATATGGGGTACATCCCAAAATGGGTATCAGCCTTGTAGATCTTGAATGCTTTTACACTGGACACCCAACTGGCCATAAAAACAAAAAAACTGCGGATGCTGGAAATCCAAAACAAAAACAGAATTACCTGGAAAAACTCAGCAGGTCTGGCAGCATCGGCAGAGAAGAAAAGAGTTGACGTTTCGAGTCCTCATGACCCTTCGACAGAACTTGAGTTCGAGTCCAAGAAAAAGTTGAAATATAAGCTGGTTTAAGGTGTGTGGGGGAGGCGGAGAGACAGAGAAGTGGAGGGGGTTGGTGTGGTTATAATGGCCCAACTGGCCATTGTTGGAACAGTGGACTAAAATAGGGACACTAAATCCAACCATGGTTCTCAATTCTAACTGATATCCGACAACTCTGCTAAAAAAAATCTTTCATGGGTGGACATGAAACGAGGACAGGATTGGTTTAACAGCGTGAAGGCACTCGCTATGTTGACATGCCAAAGAATGGCTTTGATCATTTTCAGGAGAGTGCAAACTTTTTTTAAAAAAAAAGATTGGCCTAAATTGTTTTTTCTGTTCACCTTTTAAGGCAACAAGTGGAGGAAGAGAAAGTGGAGAAGAACTTCATCAAGCAGGAGTACCTCCGGCGACAGCAGCTCAAAATAATGGATGACCTGGACAAGGTTCTGAGAGCAAAGACCTCAGCGAGCAAAGGGAGGAAGCCTCGGCCCAAGTCATCGGTCTTTCGTGATGATTCTGTGCTGACTCGCAGCCCTGTGAAGGGTCTGCTCGGTGGGTGTGAAATGCCCTAAAAGAATTCACTTCATGTCTGTTCCGAAAGGAATGGCGGCGGAGAGAGACTGGCCCTCATGGACAGTCTCTACGCTGCTTATTCATAGTCTGGTGGAGCTCCAACGCCATCACACATGAAAAACCAGGACAAAGTAAATTTCCCTCGGATGTGGTCGGCCTCTGTTCAGCTGTCAGGGCCCTCAAATGAGTCCAAGGCCATAGATTCAAGCCCCACTCCAGGACTTGAGCCCACAGTGAAACCAGAATGTGTTGGAAAAGCTCAGCAGGTCTGGCAGCATCCATGGAGAGAGAGAGAGAATTAACCTTTCGAGTCCAGTTTGACTCTTAAGAGTGAGGTAAGACTCAAATCGTTAACTCTGTTCCCCTCTCCACAGATGCTACCAGACCTGCTGGGTTTTTCCAACACTTAGTTTTTATTTCAGAGCTCCAGCACGTGCAGTATTTTGTTTTTATTTATTTGAGCCCACAATGTCAGCTTGCACTTCAGTAGAGTACTAAAGGAGGGCTGTGACATGGTACATGTACATCATTTGCTAGAATACAGTATGACTAAACCAACATCAACAATGTCTAGAATTTTACAAGTTGGGTTGAATATTTGTTTTTACTGTAATCAGAGTGAGGGCATACATGACCAGAATAATTTGTGTTTTTTAAAAAAAAAAATTGTTTTCCCTTAACCTCAGCATATATTCAATGAAAATACCATCATTTGGCAAGAAGTAACGAAAAGAACAATTTATTTCTTCTTCCTTCCTCAATACTTTCAATGAACCTATCTGGCTTCTTTCTCTTTCTGCCTGGATATCTCCTACCGTTTCCATTAGCATGACTCTACTCTCTCAACATCTATGTCGAACCGGAACTTTGACTTTGATAACCAACCAACTCCCCTTAATGGACGGGATTTCCTGGCCCCACACACTGCCAGGATCGTCTGGTCCTGCTGCAAGTCAACCGACTTTTGGCTGAGCTGTCGACTGTCCCGTGGTGAGTCCCGTCCATGAAGGGGCTGGAAAATCCAGCCAATATTTGGGACTCGGGCATTGATTTGTCTTAATCAAAGACCTTGACTTACTTTCCTCTGCTGGTGGTTTCTGTGATACTGGCAAAGTTTTTGTTTCTTTGTGGCTTTTGCTTTCTTTCTGATTTTCACTTTAGGCTGTAGGAGGAATTTGGACTATAGGAGGTTTCTTATGTTCTCCCTTTGTCAGATTTCCCCTGTCAAGCAAATTATCTACATGATATTGATGGAGTCTCACTCTAATCTTCACCCTTAGCTATGTGAATTCACCTAGTCTCTTTACAACCATTCTGATCACAAACTCCTCCTTTATTGCCCTGGTTTTTCACCATGAACTTCTGACCAGCAACTTTATGCCATCTCAATGGCTATGGCTTTGGCACAGTCCTCTTTCCGATAAAAGCCTATGCTCAAAAGCTTGGCTTGGATGTTATTGTTCATTAGGCCTCCTATTAATGTTCCTGTCAAGTTGGTTTCTAAGTTTGCGCCATACCCACAGTGATGAGAGTTTCTTTAATTCAAAGAACAAAGAAAAGTACAGCACAGGAACAGGCCCTTCGGCCCTCCAAGCCTGCGCCTATCATATTGCCTGTTAACTAAAACATTTTGCACTTCCGGGGTCCATATTCCTCTATTCCCGTCCTATTCATGTATTTGTCAAGCCGCCTCTTAAACACCATTATCGTACCTGCTTCCACCACCTCCTCTGGCAGCGAATTCCAGACACTCACTACCCTCTGCGTAAAAAAACTTGCCCCGCACATCTCCTCTATAGTTTTCTCCTCTCACCTTAAATCTATGTCCCCTAGTAACTGACTCTTCTACCTGGGGAAAAAGCTTCTGACTATCTACTCTGTCCGTGCCACTCATAATTTTGTAAACTTCTATCAAGTCGCCCCTCAATCTCTGTCGCTCTAGTGAGAACAATCCGAGTTTCTCCAACCTCTCCTCATAGATAATAACCTCCAGACCAGGCAGCATCCTGGTAAACCTCCTCTGCACCCTCTCCAATGCCTCCATATCCTTCTGGTAATGTGGTGACCAGAATTCCACGCAATATTTCAAGTGTGGCTTAACCAAGGTACTATCCAGCTGCAGCATGACTTCCCAGCTTTTATACTCAATACCCCTGCCGATGAAGGCAAGCATGCCATATGCCTTCCTGACTACCTTATCCACCTGCGTTGCCACTTTCAGTGACCTGTGGACCTGTACACCCAGATCCCTCTGCCCGTCGATGCACTTAAGGGTTCTGCCATGTATAATTCCTACCTGTGTTAGACCTTCCAAAATGCATTACCTTGCATTTGTCCGGATTAAACTCCATCTGCCATTTCTCCGCCCAAGTCTCCAGCCGATCTATATCCCGTTATATCCTTTGACAATCCTCTTCATATCTGCAACTCCTTCAACCTTAGTGTCGTCTGCAAACTTACTAATTAGCCCAGTTACATTTTCCTCCAAATCATTTATGTATACTACAAACAGCAAAGGTCCCAGCACTGATCCCTGTGGAACTCCACTAGTCACAGGTCTCCATTCAGAAAAGCACCCTTCCACTGCTACCCTCTGTCTTCTATGACCAAGCCAATTCTGTATCCATATTGCCAGCTCACCTCTGATCCTGTGCGACTTTACCTTCTGTACCAGTCTGCCATGAGGGACTTTGTCAAAGGCCTTACTGAAATCCATGTATATAACATCCACTGCCCTTCCATCGTTGATCATCTTTGTCACTTCCTCGAAAAACTTGATCAAGTTAGTGAGACATGACCTCCCCTTCACAAAACCATGCTGCCTCTCACTAATACACCCATTTGCTTCCAAATGGTAGTAAATCCTGTCACAAAGAATCTTCTCTAATAATTTCCCTACCACTGACATAAGGCTCACTGGCCTGTAATTTCCTGGATTATCCCTGCTACCCTTAAACAATGGAACAACATTGGCCATTCTCCAGTCCTCTGGGACCCGTAGCCAGTGAGGATACAAAGATTTCTGTCAAGGCTCCAGCAATCTCCTCCCTTGCCTCCCTCAGTACTCTGGGGTAGATCCCATCTGGCCCTGGGGACCTATCCACCTTAATATTCTTCAAGACCACTAACATCTCTTTTTTGATCTCAACATGTTCCAGGCTATCTACACACTCTTCCCTAGACAAATCGACCACTAAGTCCTTCTCTTTGGTGAATGCTGATGAGAAGTTCTCATTTAGTATCTCTCCCATTTCTTCTGGCTCCACACACAGATTCCCACCTCTGTCCCTGAGTGGGCCTATCCTTTCCCTGGCTACCCTCTTGCTTTTTACATATGTATAAAAGGACTTGGGATTTTCCTGGTTGCCAGTGACTTTTCATGACCCCTTTTTGCCCTCCTGACTCCTTGCTTAAGTTTCTTCCTACTTTCTTTATATTCTCCACGGGCTTCATCTGTTCCCAGCCCTCAATATAATCGGCAACAGTCTTACTTGGCAACTGCTTCCTTTCATGGAATGGGACTCGCATGCAATTTCATTCCTAGTCGTTCTAGAATTTCATTAACTTCAGCATATTCCATCGACCTGGGGTGTCTCAGACAACATAGGTTAAAAACTACCTCAGAAGCATCTGGCCCCATCAGGGTGAGGAAGACATTTACTTTATCCCCACTCCCTCCTATTTTATTCGCTTTCAGCCATAAGTGTAATCTTCGTGTGTAATTATTATACCAGTCCTCTTTGTTAGGGTTGAATTCCCCCCCCATTGTCCCCAAACATGCCTTTGGTGCTATATTTTCAATTATGTATCATGTTGACTCACTGTGTACCTACGTTCAATGTACACGCTGAGCAATCTTATCAAACTGCTCAAACCTCCTCAAAATCAGCTTTAGAAGTTCCAAAAGTGTGTCCCAATATTCTTCAATCCATTTCGCAAATGAAATGTAAGAGAAAATTGCATCCCAGGCTCATCATTGTCCAACATTAACTCAGCTTCAGGCAGCCATTATTGCACTAACTTTATTTACACCTCCCCAGCAGAGGGTGCACGATAACTAAATGCTCAGATCTTGCAATATGATACACTCATCTGAGTCAAAGGCTGTGGGCTTAAGCTTTACTCCAGGGTTTTTAGCCCACAATGTTAGCTTGCACTTCCAATGCAGTGATGAGGGAGTGCTGCACTGTCAGGGATGCTATTTTTTTTTGTGTGTGGATGAAACATTAAACCGAAGCCCCGCCTGTTCTCTCAGATGGAGTAAAAGTCCCTTGCTACTGTTTCAAAGAGGAGCCTCTGTTTCGGAGGGTCCTATGTGAACTGAGAGTAGGAATGGGTCTCCCATGCTGTCCTGGCCAACATTTACCCGTCAATCAACATTGCAAAGGTAAATTAGCTGGTCATTATCACATTACTGTTTGTGGGATCTTGCTGTGCATGAATTGGCTGCCATGTTTCCTACATTACACAAATTACTATGATTCACAAATACTTGCTGGGCTAAAAAGGTCTTTGGGGCATCTTATGATTGTGAGAAGCACAATGTAAATGCAAGTCCTTCTTTCAATGCCACAGTTTGATGTAACGCCCCATCTAGTGTCAGAAGTGTGCAGTTGCAGCTGTGTGTGTGACAGGTGGCTCCTATCGAGAGACCACCTTGGAATCTGACAGAATGGTGATGCCTAAATAAGGAAATTGTGACATACATACCAACCTAAAATCGAGAGGAGTGCTCTTCCTTTCATGGACTTTACTGCCCCCTTTTTCAAACCTGCCGAATTCTCAAAAAAAAGTCTTGTGCAATTGCATTGTGCCAATGGTGGATGAACAGTTAACGTATTTAATGCAAAATTCCATTGATATGCGATGAGGTTTTAAGCATGAAAGAAAAGGATAGCACGTTGTTCTGTGGTGGCACACTGAGTATCAAATAGGAACAGGAGGAAGCCATTCAGCCCCTTGAGCCTGTTAAATTTATCTTGTGCTTTCCCAATGAGAAATGGGAATCTTACCGTTACAGATATCCCTAGTGTATCCAGAGAGCAATCAGTAAAAAAAAATCCCCTCCCTCCCACTCTATTCCAATAATGGCTCCCAATTTTTGACTTTTTTTTATTGCCAATACCAGTCATCCTGAGAGCGCTTTTGGTGTCAATTGAGTGCAGAACTTGTTTCGAATCGTTAGTGAGGTTTTACTGATACTGTGCTTACTAATCTTACTGACCCTTAATGAGGCCTTATCCTCCCCTTAGACTTGAAATAGTCAGCTCTGAAGAAGAGTCATATGGACGTAAAATGTTAACTCTGCTTCTCTCACCACAGGTGCTGCTGAGATATTTCAGCGTATTCTGTTTTTATTTGAGGTAGTCGGTATAGTTTAACTTCAAACAATGTATCGTTAATATTATTTACCAATACCTCCTGGAAAGCATATGGTTTTCAGGACACATTATTCTGTGCCTAGTGCCCTTGGAGCCTCTTGGTCATCTGACCACTGATGTCACAGTTACATCATTAATATCGTCACGGTCTGGTTAATATATCCATTAACCCATTACTGTACAGAATTACAGGAAAGCTTTTTTGTACTGTAGACCTAATTTCTACTGACAGTTCACGTAGGCCCCTTTGTCACTGTGTGGTGCCTTTCACCCCACTTAGCCTGGGTTGGGTTGAACGTTGATCCCAAAGGTGAAAGGTCGCTGCCGGACTCCATGCTCCCCCTCCCCACTCCAGCTCGCATTTAATATCTTTTTCAACTTGAGAGTTTTCATGAGGTTGAACAAACTTCAATGAAAGAATAAATTTGTACCCTTAAGTGCTGCACAGATGTGAATCAGGAGGAGTCATGGTAGCTCCGAAGTTTGGGGAGGGGGGGGTTGAAAGCATTTGGCCCATTGGGGCTATGCCAGCTATTAACCTATTGGAAACCTTGATCGATGTAAATAGAGCAGCGCGTACAGTTCTGGCTTCCGTATTATGAAAAGGAGACACTGACGAAGATGCAAACAAAATTGACGAGGCTGACAGTGGAACTGAGATGAGACCCAACAGGAGGGATTAAATAGGATGGAACTGTGAAGAGCTGGCTGAGGGCTGGAGGTCGTTAAGATTATGAAAGGGTTTGAGACCAGAACTGGGAGCCTCATGTACAACATAATCACTCATAAATTCAATAGGGAGTTCAGGAGAAACGTCGTTACCCAGGGATTTGCTGAGGATGTAGAGCTTGCTTCCACATTGAGGCGAGAATGGTATCAGTGCATTTAAGGGAAGCTGAGAAATGATGGAGAAAGGAATTGCAGGATATGGTGTTAGGGCGAGATGAAGTCGGGTGGGAAGAAGCTCATGTGGAGCATAAACACTGGCATAGGCCAGATGGGCTGGATAGCCTGTTTGTGCTGTGCATTCTATGTAATTCTGTATATGTATTGACTTGGTGTTCGGTTTCTATACTTTTCAATATTTTCTATAGTGCGTTCTAAGCAAAATCATTGCACTAAATATAATATCCTTGTGAAAGAATCTTTAGACCCCCTTCTTCGCTTTGCTCTATGCAAGGCTCCATCTTGGGACCTGTTGCAATGACACACAAGCAGATCTGGGAGAGGCTGCCCCCTCTACCTCTGTGGCATTAACTTGGTAACTTGCCTCACAGCAACCGAAGCAGCTCAAATGGCATGAGCGATGCAGGCGAAACTTGCACTGGTGGTAGAGGCAGCAATGTTGCCTCAGCACTTTTGAGTAAGAGGTTTTAAATGAATGATTATAGACGCATGACCAGAACCTTTCTCTTTGCTTTCAGGCTCCAGGCTGAATAAAGTGTACTCTCGGTCTACACTTTCACTGTCCACGATGGCCAATGACTCTGCCAATAGTCTCTCAGTCAAGAAAAGTCCAAGGTAATATCATCTCTTTACTGCTGTTTGTTCATGAGTGACTGGAGCCTTCAGGAAGGTGTAACCAGGGATGGTAGATCCATCCTTTAACAATCTATGGGTTTACAAGATAGATATGGATGACCGAGACCAACTGGCCCACTTTACGTTATCTATAGGAAATTGGGCACCCAAAGTCTCTGCCTCCAGTACCTTACACTGAAGTCTATTCCAGGTTTTATTCAGACATTGTTGATAGGACTTCCTAACATTGGTTTTAAATTTGCCCTTCACTGGTTTGGCCTCGTACCCTTTTGTGCTACTTTCAAGGCCTATCTGCAATTAATAAAGCATATAGTATATTAGGCTTTATTAATAGGGGCATTGAGTACAAGAGTAAGGGGGTCATGTTGAACTTGTACAAGACACTAGTTAGGCCTCATCTGGAGTACTGCGTCCAGTTCTGGGCACCATACTTGAGGGAGGATGTGAAGACATTGGAGAGAGTACAGAGGAGATTCACAAGAATGATTCCTGGGAGTAAGAAGTGTAGCTATTCGGATAGATTGGAGAGGTTGGGACTGTTTTCCTTGGAGAAAAGAAGGCTGAGAAGAGACTTGATAGAGGCATTCAAGATATGTAATCTTGAGGGGTATGGACAGGGTAAATAGTGAGAAACTATTTCCACTGCAGAGAACATCAAGAACTAGAGGGCACAGATTCAAAATAAAGGGCAAAGGGAGTAAATGTGATGTGAGGAAATATTCTTTCACCCAGAGGGTGGTTGGAGCCTGGAACAAACTTCCTTAGAGGGTGGTGGATGCAGGTTCGATTGAGGTATTCAAAAGGGAATTGGATTGCTACCTGAAAAGAGAGAATGTGCAGGGTTACAGGGATAAGGCAGCAGATTGGGACTAGGTGGAATGCTCTTTCAGGGAGTCAGTACAGACTCGATCGGCTGAATGGCCTCCTTCTGCGCTGTAAAGATACTGTGCCTGTATAGTGCCTTTGACATTTAATTTGAATAGCCCAAAATACTTCACAATAGGCAGGTGGGTAGGAAAATGGAAAGCAAGCCAATGGAAGATGAGGTGACTAAATCTTTGATCAAAAAGGTGTTTACTTTTAAAAGGTGTGGAGAGAAGGGGAGGCAGAGGGATTCTGAGAGAGAGCAAGGTGACATCGCCAATGGTTGCACAGAAGGCTGACTGAAGGATGGGGGGGGAGGACACGAGAGTGAAGGAGGTTGTAAAGTTAGGGTAGGATGAGACCATGGAGGGATTTTGAGGAGGATGAAGAGGAGTTTAAGTGTAATACACTAGGGTGCAAGAAGCACGTGATTCAGAGGTGATAATTGGTACATTGGACTTGGTGTGGGATAGGGTACAGGTTGCTGCACTTTGCACTATATATAAATTTGCAGAGGAATGGTAGAGTGCTCAGTAACCACATGTGATAATTAGCAAAAAAGAAGAGCAATGAGGAGTAATTTTTTTTTCTCTATGGAGCACTATATGATTTGGAAAACATTGGCTGAAAAGGTGGTGGAAGCAGATTTAACAGTAACTTGAGGATAAATGTACAAAGGGGAGAAAATTCGGCAGGCTAAGGGGAAAGAGCAGGGTAGTGGGAGTAATCTGCTGGCTCTATCAAAGAGTTAGCACAGGCACAATGATCCGAATGGCTCTTTGTTCCTGTAAGATTCTATGATGTCGATTAACAGCCTGTGTTGAATAAATTGTCATAATTTAATGCCTAAATAATGTGTTGCTTGTCTAATATTTCCTATTGCTTCCCTTCCAGTGCAGTAGACGGGCTGAATAGGTATATTTGAACAGTAATGCAGAAAAAGAAATCCCAGTGTTTACATGGCCTTAAGCAGATGGTGGAGGCTTACGTGGGGACTGCTTAATACTGTGTACATTCAGGATTTTTTCACTCATTTCTGTTCTATACACAACCCATAATTCCTCCAGTTAAAGGATGTGTGTAGTTCGGGTTGCTGTGGTGTTGTGATATTGCGGTGTTAAAACGGCTGGCCAAATTTTATATACATTATTTGCAAGGCCATTGGTTTGTGGTTTTCAACACATGGCAAAATGGAGCGGAATCACAGAATGTGGTCCCGAAAGTCCTGGAATCCCACATAATGACAAAACACAGAAAAAACGTGATGGAAATCATAAGCCAGGGGGCCCTGACTATTGGACGTTGTGATTGGCATAGCATTAGATTGCATTTAGTGATTAGAGGATAAAGATTGCCCGTGTGCACATCTTATTTCAATGTGAGCGAAGCGATTATTACTTTATACCACATGGGGTAACCTTCGAAGCAAGTGATGAATTTGTAGTGTCACAACATGGAGAGACATTTGGTGTGGTGGTTTACCAGAGCACTAATTAACACGTGGCATTGGGATTTGCTTTTCAAATCCGACAACCCCTTGTGGGAGTGGGCTTTTTGGACTGAAAAATATTGATTTTTTTTTTTGATGATCTGGTTTCCATTTATGTTGCTGAGTTGGCTGGCTAAATGGAACTGTGGAAAAGAGCATTTTTAATCGAGGGGCCATTAAGGTGGTGCAGTCATTGGCAGTAAAAGTCAGCGTCAGAGCTGGGAATCTGCATTCCACATTTGTCCACTGTGAATATTCAACAAATTGTACTGAAGGTCAAATGTTTAATGATTCATATTGTGGAATAGGAGGTGTTCCCTGAGTTGCATGTGGTATAAAGGCTGTTATGATATTGATTAATCCATTATTGCTTTTTATTATAAAAGTGTGCTTTATGTAGCCCTTTTTTTTCTCCGCCCCACTCCAATTTTTCACTCTCTCTCTCTCTCTTTCTCTACTGTCCCCATCAATCAACAGTGGAAAGATCAGGTCTTCAACTTTCTAATGACACTTTCTGTGTTGTGGTGGCATTTTGACAGGCAGCATGCTATGGTTATGTTTTATCCATTGGAAGCAATCTTGAATCTGAGTTAGAAGGTTGTGGGTACAAATCCCACTGAAGCGCACAATCTCGACTGATAACTCCGGTGTGGTACTGCACTGAGCAGTGCCTGTTAAGCCTGCCCTCCTGAGTGGATGTATCTCGTGGCCCCATTTTGAAGAATGCCTCACTAAATGCCATTGATCCATCATCTCATTTGCTGTTTGTGGGATCTTGCTCTACACAAATTGGCTGCAGTGTTCTCTGCATTGCAACAGTGATGACACTTCAAAAGCACTTCATTGGCTGCAAAGTGCTTTGGGATGACCTAAGGTTGTGAAGAGGTCAAGTTAAATGCGAGCTCCTTCCACAGGAAGCCTGAGATTTATGAATTGCTTGTAGCACGTTCCCTGTTGAGCTGTTTGGAGGGTCACTGGAGGTGTAGGCATGGAGTTTTGTGCTCTCTTCAACTGGGGCCTACCAAAATTTCAGCTTCTGAATGTGTGCTCTTGGGACAAACAGTGAACCAATTAATGAAGATGTAGATAAAAGCAAAATACTGCAGATGCTGGAAATCTGAAACAAAAACAAAATGCTGGAAAAAAGCTCAGCAGGTCTGACAGCATCTGCGGAGAGAGAAACGAGAGTTAACATTTCGAGTTCAATATGACTCTTCAGAGAGTTAATGACCCTCGGTTTCCCAATCGGGATAATAGCAGTGGACCACTTCCTTCATAAGTCGCCATTGGCATTGTTACACAGAATCACACAGAAAGTAGAGCCCCAAGAGAGGCCATTTTGCCCACCTAGTCCATTCTTTACGCTCTACACAAGCCTCCGTCTCCAGCTAATCCTATCAACATATCCTTCGATTCTTTATCCAGCTTCCTCTTAAATGTATTGTTGCTGTTTGCCACAACTACACCCTGTGGTAGCAAGCTCCACATTTCTAAACCTATTATGATTGGAAAACCTCCAATAGTAGAGCTTGTTTGCCGGGAGCCAAAGCCAGTTTATCCCTGTGCCGGACAAAGCTGGTGAATTTGGGTGTCGGACCGCTCCCAGAAATATTGATTACAAAACTGTGAACGCGTTGATCTTCCTGTCACCTTTTAGCATTTTGTATCAATTCCACCCCACAGGGCAGATTCTCCTTCAGGACTCCCATCTCCAAACCGACTGGCGGGTAATCACAATGGCGAGAAGGACTGGGAGAACGCCTCGACTGCCTCGTCACCAGCGTCGATTCCAGAGTACACAGGTGAGTGGATTTGTTGTCCTGTTCCGAGGAATGCCACATGCTTTAGGCGTTCTCCCACCATGAGATTACACCCCCGCCCCCCCCACTCTCCAAAACCCACAATCTCGCCACAGCTCAAGTGCTTTAGAGAGGGTGCAGAGAAAGGTTGAGAGGGGTGATTCCAAGGGTGAGGAACTTCAGTTTTGCAGGTCCATTGGAGAAGAGAAGGCTGGGAGGAGATTTGATAGAGGTGCTCAAAATTGAGTGGTCTTAGCCAGAGTAGGTAGGGAGAAACCCTCCGTGTTGGTGGAGAGATCGAGAGCCAGGGCTCGCTGATTTGAGGTCTACGGTGATGTGAGGAACAATCTTTTTTTAAATGCAACGAGTCCTTAGGATCTGGGATGCACTGCCTGAGAGGGTGGTGGAGGCAGATTCAATCATGGCTTTCGAAAAGGAATTGTATAAGCACTTGCAGGGCTCCGGGGGAGAGGTGGGGGGAGGTGGTGACCAGCTGAGTTGATCAGTAGAGAGGCTACGCGGACACAATGGGCAAAATGGCAGCCTCTTGTGCTGTATCGTTCTGTGGTTCCAGTCGGAAAAATATCTGGAGAGTGCAGATGCTTCACCCGGCTTGGATGGTTCTGTAGCTTAAATTGGCCTAGTTGTGGGCTTGCACTATTGCATGGAATTCTGGGATATCCCAGCCTTCATTGCTTTCCACAGAGATAAATATGGACAAGTGCTATGATGTCAGTGAGTGTATATACACACATTATCACCACCCTTAGTCAGGACCTTGGGGCCTGCAGCTTGAGGCTTCTGCAGCACAAGGGAGGTTTGGAGTTGGCCCCTTGGGTGCCAGCAGCCTTGAAGTGTCAAGCAGCCATGTTGATAGACCAAAAGAAGCTGGGATTGCTCTTCATAGAACAGCAAAGGATAGGATGAGATCAGGCTTTCAAAGTGAGTTTGGATAGGGTCATCTGGGAGGAACTCTTTTTATTGCCAACCACATGTTGCAAACTTTGGCGGGGGGGGTGGGTGTTATTTTGCACAGTGCATTATGGTGACCTGGGGTACATTCTGTGAAAGGGTTGTGGAAGCGCTTGCAGAAGGGAATTGGATAAATACTTGAAGAGCAGAAGTTATCATTATTGTGGGGAAAGGGCAAGAGAGTTGGGACTAATTAAATAGCTCGCTCAAAGAGCCAGCACAGACATGATGAGCCGAGTGGCCGCCTCGTGTGTGCTGTATGAACACCCCTTCACTGTCTGTGAGTAAACCCCCTGCACCATGGCGGGGGTGGTCACGTTACTGACCGGCTTGACTATCTATCCTCTCGGTGATCAGCCCACCTCCTTTTCCTCATTCTGGGGCACTGAGTCCAACTTTATTCCACCATTACTGCTATGGGATCACGAGATAGTTTAGAGATCAGGATGGCCATTCGGCCCCTTTTTATTCTATCCGTCCGGGAGTTGGCTGTCTCGACGTAGGCCAGAAATAAAACCTCTTCCCTTCACCATCCAGCTCGATTCTGTACTGAGCTGGGCTAAGAAATGAATGATCTTTCCTTCTGCAGGTCCCAAGCTGTACAAGGAGCCCAGCGCCAAGTCGAATAAATATATTATACAGAATGCAATCACTCGCTGCTGCCTGGCAGGGAGGGTGAATGAGCCCCAGAAGAATAAAATATTGGAGGTAAGGTTTGTCTGGCTTCCGTTCATATCTCTCTGCAGTGCAGACACATCGATCGAGGGGGAGAGATGAGAATTCTTTTTTTATTTAACGCAGAGAGTCATGATGATCTGGAACGCACTGCCTGACAGAATAATCACTTTCATCAAAGGAGTTGAATGTATATGCTCAAAAGAGAAATTTTCAGGGGGAGTGGGGTTAATCGGATGGCTCTTAATTGAAAGAGCCAGTGAAAGCTTGATGGGCCGAATGACCACCTCTTTGTGATAGTAAGAAATGGGGGCAGGAGTAATCCGCACAGCCCCTCGAGCTTTCTCCGCCTTCCAATAGGACGATGATCTACCCTAACTGCACTTTCCATCAACTTGTCAGAAAACGTGGAAAAGGTTTAATAAGAGCTGCTCGTGGCAGCAATAAACCCACCGTTTGGCAGGGAGGGAGGGAGTGAATGGGACAGACTCTCGAGTCCAGCGTTTGAGGGAGATGAGCAGAGAAATTTCTCCCAAGTGCAAACTGGGCGTTATTAAGCCCAACGCAAGATTTTGCGATTTAGCCCCACGGTCTCGCCTGATATTTTTGCCCTTGAGAAGCTGTGGTGACCCGGAGGGAGCAGGAGGGGATGAACCAGGCATCTGGGGAATGCATGGGCGCGCGGGCACCGAGGATTTTTCACAGATGATCCTTCAGATAAAGTTGGCAGCTACTCGATATGTGATATCCATGCAAAGCACTGCTTTGCATACAGTTCTGACCGGCCTTTGTGTGTGTTTCTCTCCGTCTCGGCGTTGAACAGTCGGCTAAACTTGCAAAACGCAAATGACTGAAGCCACTTCAGGAAAATGGGTGGGGATTCGAAACACGTTTACATAATATTTGAATAGCTGTCCCAGGGTGCGGGTGCAGGGATCGTGCTGTTGGGGTTTAAAGGGCCAGACTGTGAGCCGCGTGCCAGCGCATGAGCGCTAATGGGGTTCCTGTTCTTTACTGGGGTGCAGTTGTCTGTCCAGCAGTCAGACAAGCGGCGATAGTTGGATTTTTTTTTTTTTTTGCACTGTCCCCTACTGTTGCAATGTTAGCCTGTCAGCACTACAGGGCTTCAGAAATCCTCTAGTGAAGTCAATTATTTACCAGCTCTCATAGCAGACAGCAAAACTACAAAACGGTATGATTCTGAGCAATGGTGGGATTTTTCAGCAGTGCAGCTTGACATAGTGTGCCTGTTTGCATTTTTGCCAGTATTAATTAAAGTATCTTTAATCGGCTTATTTTCAGTGTCCCTTAATCTACAGTTCCTGCCCAAACAGTTTTATTAAAATTTTATTTAGCTCCTTTAGGAACAACAGGAGGCCATTCAGCTCTTTGATCTGTTTAGTAAGACCATGGCTGATGTGTGTTTTAATTCCATTTACCTACATTGCCTTCCTTACCCCGTCCAGCAACAATCCTATTGATCTCGGAATTGAAACGATTAATTTGACATTCCATTGTTGCATGAACTCTGTTGTTTGTGGCTCCTCGTCTTCCAGCCTTCGTTAACTTTACATCATGTAAAGCTCTTGCACCAAGTCTTGCTCGCCCATCTCTGGCCTCATCCCTCCCTATCTCCAGCCCGATAACCCTCCAAAGTCTCTCTCTTCCTCCAATTCTGGCACTTTTTAGCCTCTCCAAATTCTTTTACACCACCTTTGGCAGCCATGTTTTCAGTTGTTGAAATGTAGCTTTCCTTAAAGGAAAGAGCTAGTTATTTGCTGCTGATTTTGTTAACTTGGGGTCTCTCAAAGTGGAAGACCTCACAAACAAACTTCCCTCAGAACAATAAATAGCCATTGTTTTACCTTCGGGGTGTGTAAACTAACAGTAATTAGAATATGAACATATGGACGTAGAGCAGGAGTTGGCTACTAGGCCCCTGCTAAACTTTCTCTGAACTGCTTCCAACGCATTTACATCCTTCCTTAAATAAGGGGACCAAAACTGTACATAGTACTCCAGATGCATTGGTGAGACCACATCTGCATTCCGCCTACCCCTAATAAGCTATCACCCCCCTTGTGTACCAAGAACCTATCCACCTCTGGCTTAAAAATATTCAAACACTCTGCTTTCACCGCTTTCTCGGGGAGAGACTTCCAAAGACTCGTGACCCTCTGAGGGAAAATTTTGCCTCATCTCCGTTTTAAATGGGTGACTCTTTACGTTTAAACAGTGACCCCCCCCCCCCAGTTCTAGATTCTCTCACAAGAGGAAACACCCTCTCCACATCCGCCCTGTCAAGTCCCCTCAGGATCTTAGGTTTCAATCAAGTCGCATCTTACTTTTCTAAACTCCAGCTGATACAAGCCTGGCCTGTCCAACCTTTCGTCAAAAGACAACCCACCCAATCCAGGCATTAGTCTGGTAACAAAAACAGAAAATGCTGGAAAAACTCGGGAGGTCTAACTGCATCCTTGAAGAGAAAAACAGAGTTAACATTTTGAGCCGGTATGACTCTTCTTCAGAGCTAAAGAGAAGCTAAAAGATTAGTCTATTAAAACACCCTACTTTTGTATTCAATTCCTCTCGCAATAAATGATGACATTCTATTAGCTTTCCTAATTGCTTGCTGTACCTGCATATACCAGTCTTTTGCGCTTCATGCACTAAGACACCCAGATCCCTCTGCATCTCAAGCCCTGCAATCTTTCACCATTTAGGTAATAGGCCTCTCTTTTATTCTTTGGAAGGACAGGCCAGAACACGGGCCTACTTTGTCCTTGGGAAGGATTATTGGTCTTGAAGGGACTGCAGTGTTGGATTTACCAGAATCCAATCAGAGCAACAAGGGTTAAATTAGGAGAGGTTTTATTCACTGAAATTTAGAATATTAGGGGGCGATTTGATCCAATTTTAAGATATTAACGGGAATAGATAGGGTAGATGGAGAGAGAAACCATTTCAACTGTCTGGGAAGTCTAGGACTAGGAGGTGAAGTCTAAAATTTAGAGTCAGACCTTCGGAGTAAAATTTGGAAACGCTTCAGGTAGAGGTTTGGAACTTTCTTCCACCGGTGGCAATTGATGCTGGATCAACTGTCACTTTAAAAACCTGCAATTGATAGATTTTTGTTTGCCAGAGATATTAAGGGATATGGGTCGCAGCTGAGCCTTGATCTCCTTAAATGGTGAACAGGCTTGAGGAGCCTCCCCATATCCCCCAAGGTTATTATTTTATAAAGCTGCATGTTCCCCAATTTAATGGGAGTTTCAAAAGGAGTTGGCGTTGATTATCAATTCTCACTCTCCGGTGCTTTCTTTCCCCTTTGCTGACAGGAAGTAGAGAAAAGCAAATCGAATCACTACCTGATCCTGTTCCGTGATAACAGCTGCCAATTTCGGGCTGTGTACGCCTTCTCCCCCGACTCCGAGGACATGCATCGCGTGGCGGGAGTCGGGCCCAGAGTCATCACAAAAAACATGATCGAGGGCATCTACAAGTACAACTCTGACCGGAAGCAATTCACCCAGATCCCCAGCAAGACCCTGTCTGCCAGTGTCGACGCAGTCACCATCCAAGGGCACTTGTGGCAGACAAAGAGGCCGGGTACTCCCAAAAAACCAGGACCGTCTAAATGATGGGCTCTCTCTCCCAGCCACCCCCCCACCCCCCCCCCCCTGCCTGCCCCCCACACACACTCCCCCCCCACCCCCCACCCACCCCACCACCACTCCCCCACCACCCCCCCCCCCCCCCCCCCCCCCCCCCCCCCCCCCCCACTGCCCTGTACAAACGGACGGGTCAAGAGTTTTGCATCCTGGCTTGCCAACCTGCCATTTGCTTTTTTTCTCTCTCTCTCTTTTCTACTGTTCTTCATGGATGGATGCCAGAGTTGTCTCGCCATTTCTGCATGCTACCGTCAGTCACCCGATAACCATACAAGCAAGTGCGTCACATGGAGTGAACCAGTTTGGGAAGGGTTTTACCACCCTGTCTTCCTGTGGAGTTTGCGCCAATGGATGTTCCAGATGATGGAGCTGAGAGGCTTGAGGGGGGTGGTCTGAAATTCAAAGCACTAAAGAGGAAATGCACTTGGCAAGACTTTCCGAAGGGTCAAAACTTTTTTTAAAAAAAAAATAAAAATAAACTAGATGTATAAATTTTTGAGGCTAAATTACTGAAGGTTACTACTGATCGAAATGTTGTGTCTGTATATATTGGAGCTATTTAAATGATTTAGCTGTTTGTATAGATGAAATATTTAAGGTACTCTGTCACTTATTGGAAAGAATGATTGGGAGTTGGAAGTTATGTTTGCAAGTTACTACAAATACCTTGTTCCAGTATTTGGTGTCCAATAAGTGCAATCTGAGTTGAGATTTTATTAACTATTCAAATAATCAACATGCCATTCCTACCTGCCTGCTTTGTCGAAGGAATGGAATAAGTATCTTGAATCGATAGCTTAATAAGCTGTGTGTTTTCGCACCTACACTGTCTCAGTGTAAAGGGAATGCTGGAGTGGGATTAAGGTGAAGCTCCAGCATAGCTGTGCTTATTACATGGCCCCTCCACTGCTTGCATTTGGCCGGGTTTGATCAGAGTTTAATTTGCCCGGGTTGAGTCTCTCTAGGGCAAAGCGAAATCTTGGACCTTCAACTGTTGGGACACTTGTGCTGAGCTATAGGTTTGCACCTAATATGATCATCTCTAGCTCCTGAGGTTTGCATTGGTGAAATCACTTCCAAGTGGAAGCTGTTGTATATCAATCCTAGGTGGTTTTGGTCTACAACTGGTGAATTTCCTCTTCTGACTCCTGACTTTTGGGATCTCTTTTGGATTGGGATCGAGATGGTGATCTATTCAGTTGCTCAGGTGTAAGCCACACCTTGCCACTGGAGAAAAGGTGGGGATCTGAGCCAGACAGAAATTTATTTTGCGATTTTCCAATGATTCTAGTCCACCTTGGGGTTTGCAATTTGCAGACTTGGGACCTCAGAAGAACATTTCTCTGTTTTTGTAGTTACTCAACATTGCACCTACGCCATTTAGGGAACTCGGAAGATCTAGTGACGTGTGCTTCATGCAAAGCTCAGATTCACATTGACACCACATCCAGTCTGGAATCAATAGGACTAAGGCGCCCAGATCCAGTGCATCCCAATTTGTTTAACGATTTGATCAACTCTAAAGCATTTTGACCCAGTCCTGTTGTTGAACATGGCTGAATGCAGAATCTTACGCGTCCGCAATTTATACATTGATCATATCTTTGTACTCTGTGATTTTATTTCCCCCCACTCCCGATTTTCCTGGCCCAGCTGTTGAGCGGGGTAATGGCCCATTGCAGCCACCATTGAATACTGCTGTAATTGTTTCATGTTCAGGAGCGAACTTGTTTGGGCTTTCTGTGCACTACTTAGTGTCTCCCCTCCCTCCACCCTCTCTCTTTCCCCTTCTCCCACACCAAATTAAATTGGGTGCTCTTGCTACTGTGTAGCATTCCACTGAAACCTTGCCAAAAGTTTGCTAACTCCACAAATTCTAGCGTGAGAGAAAGCAGAGTTCAAATTAAGAATTTGAATTCGCAGCCTCACTGCATTCCCAGCTTCTAGTGATGTGTTAGACATTCGCTTTGCTCAGTTAACTGTCACTTGAACCCATCGGCTATTTACTTTCAGTCTCACCTGTCTGTTTGGAACACCTCTAGTTTCCTTTTAAAGGAACCATATTGACTCATTAGTTGGTCTAGTGAGTGAACTGCATAATCGATCTTTTGGGGGAGGAGGGTGGTGGGAAGAAACTGGAGAAATTAGGAGAGTGCAAGCTGTTGACGATTGCTTTTTACACCAGTGTCTATATATATATATATATATAAAAAAAATAAGTTGATGGATAATGAAGAATCCTTGAAGTATTGAGGCACATTTCTTAATTTTAAAATTTCTGTTTGGCACTATACTGTTGAAAAGGTGAACTGGGCTGTATGGGAATTACAATGTGAACATTTAGTTTTTTTGCTCTGACTGTTTAGTTGGACATTTTTACATCTCCAATCAGACAATTAGATTTTGGTTCTACTTGCTGTTTTGGAGCCAATAGAAGGAATTTTTTTTTTTTATAGCTCCTGTACACAAGTGTATTTTGCCTATACTGATAGTCTGCTCTTCTGGGCAGAGTAATAGTTCATGGACTGGCTGGGCTGCTGATGTTGTTTTGCCCACAAGGAGGCATCCTCCACTTGGATGAGACAATTGGGGGCCATTGGCTTGTCAAGTCTCACTGTGGAGGGCATTGACCAACTCCATTTCACTGCCTAAATATTTGACTAGTCAAGTGAGGAGAGTAATTGGTTGAGTGTTGCAGTTACAGGAGGTAGGTAGAGTTGAGACATTTGAACACTGATGCAGATCCTGAAGGAATGCAAAGCATTTGCACATTTGAGTCTTGCAACAGCACTAGATGTTTGTGAATGTGTCCACCTTTCCCATTTAGCATTTGTGTTTTCCCCTGCCACCTACCATCTCCCCATTTGTGTGGGTTTCGATATTGGCCAGATGCAACTGTCAGGACTCACCCTAGAGAGCAAGAAATGAGAATAGGTAGAACTTTCTGCAGTATGACACTAGGATATTCACTGATTTGTAGCCACCAGGGTGATATCAGCCTTGGACTTTACCAAAGTTGAATTTGATGGAGCCCAACATGGTGTCAATTTTACAGATGATAAAGTGGATTTTGCACAGGAATTTCTCTTGTGGGGCTGGTCGTCTTGGATTTCGTTGGAAGCTTTTCAAACGTTCAACAGTGGAATATCTACAGAGTCTACTAGAAACAAATAAGTGGAAAAAGATACCCTTCATTGCCCAATTGGGATACATCACTCACTGGCAATGTTGATAAGCCCCTTGGGGAACTGGGGTGGTAAGCAGTAAATTGACCAAATAGGCCTGGACTAAAATTCTGATCTTTATTTTTAACCCAATATGTAACATTGTATGGGGTGCAGCACTTGAGATTTTACTTCTGGATTTAAAATGGACTCTGATGTATGTGTCTACAGATGTGGGACCTGGAATATGTAATGTTAGAGGGCATAACATGAGAAAAAAATCTTGGAAATTTAATAAAAATAATTTACCAATTTACAAGAAGTATCTTTGTTTGCATTTGCCTTAATTCTGATCTTTCTAAACCAACCTCGGCAAACTTAAATAAAGCAACAGTATTTGACGCATTCCTCCATAGAGGATGATCTTGATGTACAAAATCCATGGTGGGATTCCGGAAAATAACGTACGGACGCTTGGAAGAATAGGCCATTCAGCTCATTGCGATTGTACTAGCCCTGAAAGAGCTACCCAGTCTAATCCCACATTCCAGCTCTTTGTCCATAGCCCTGTTGGTTTATGGCACCTCCAAGTGCACATTCAGGTATTTTTTTTTAAAACTGTGATGATGGCTTCTGCCTCTCGCATTCTTTAGGAAGTGAGTTCCTAAAATGAACCACCCTCAGGGTGAAAACATTTTATTTATTCTTTCATGGGATGTGGGCATCACTAGCAAGGCCAACATTTGCCCACCCTTAACTGGCCTTGAACTGAGCAGCTTGCTATTTCGGAAGGCAGTGTGGACCTGGAGTCACACGTAGGCCAGACCAGGCAAGGATGGCTGATTTCACCCCTCTCCTTGGATTCACCCAGTTCTGTTGAAGGGTCATGAAGACTCGAAACATCAACTCTTTTCTTCTCCGCCAATGCTGACTTAGTGGTTCCTGGCTCTTTTGCTGAAGTTAAAGTGACATGGAACTCTTGCCAAAATTAAACCCTTCCCCTCCACCTCCAAACCCATCCCACATCGACATGCCCTCCCCAGAGTGAATAGATCAATGGTTGTGAAGCACTTTTTTTCCCCCAGATGCTGATGACTGTTTCTGCTTCTATGTCAGATTTTGAGAGTTCTACACCAAATGTACTCTGTTAATTCATTATCAATGTGTGTGTTGCTGACCAGCACAGTATTTATTGCCCAACCCTAATTGTGCTTGAGAAGGCGGTGGTGAGCTGTCTTCTTGAACTGCACAGTCTGTCATGCTAATAGCTGATCGTGGTTTTGGACTCCAGTATATGGTACTCTGTATTGTATAGGGGGGTCAGCTGACCTGGAGTTGGAAGGTCAGATAGCACGTGGCACCTGTCTTGATAGAAGGGAGTCACATGTAGGCCAGACCAGGTAAAGACAGCAGATTTCCTTCCCATTAGTGAACCAGATGGGTTTTTACAACAATTGACAATGGTTTCATGGTCATCATTAAATTTTTTATTCTAGATTTTTATTGAATTCAAGTTCCACCATCTGCCCTGGTGGGATTCAAACCCAGGTCCCCAGAGCATTACCCTGGGTCTCTGGATTACTAGTCCTGTGGTTGCAGAAGGTGCAATATAAATACAACTCTTTTTAGCTGAAACACGGTGCGCCTATAGAATTTTCTTTATTTGTTCATGGAAAGTGTTTGTTGCCCATCTCTAATTGCCCTTGATCTGAGTGGCTTGCTAGACCATTTCAGAGTCAACCATATTTGCTGTGGGTTTGGAGTCATGCGTCAGTCAGCCAGACTGGGTAAAAATGGCCTTCCCTGAAAAGGAGGCAGTAGTGAAGCAGAAGATAGTTTCATGGTGACCATTACTGAGACTAGCTTTATATTCCTCATTTTCATCAACTGAATTCAAATTCTACCAGTTGCTGCAGCGGGAATTGAACCCATATATGCTAGAGCATTAGCTTGGGTCTATTGGATTACTCACCCAGTGATATTACCTCTGCACCACCATCTCCCCTAATTCAATTTCTATGCTCTTGAGATTTCTGTTTAAGATGCTGTCATTTTGATCAAGCACCCATTTCCAACCAAGTTATGAATTGGGCTCCACCACAACACTTTCGTATTCTGAACCAGAATGGGTGGCAAATAGTGTCTGGTGAGGCCCTAAAATTGGCTCAGCACCCCTGGGCCACAGGGCCGGGAAAATCATCCAGATGTTTCCCCTCATTTGCCACCCAGTGGCTGCAAAGGGAAAGGATGTGTGCAGATATTGGCTGAGGACTAAGTCCTGCTGTCTCTCCATCTTACCTCACATATCCCATTCCAAGCATTAAACTCTGCCTCGCCCTTCACATGAAGAGTAACCGTGTGGGTGAGGCCTGCAGGGAGTGATTTGGGGGGGGTGGTGGGGAAGAGGAGAAAGTTAAGCAGTCAAATTCTTCTTGCTAGAATGTGGGACAAGCTACCCAAGTAATAGTTAAGGCAAATAACTTAAATACATTTACAGAGGAGCTGGATAAGGACATGAAGGGGGAAAGAGGAAGCATTGCTGATAACCTTGATGAAGTCTGGTAGGGGAGCTCATGTGGACCTGTTGGGTCAATTGGCCTGTTTCTGTGCTGTAATTTCTGTATAAATCTCTTTTTCTTTAGTTCAGTAGCATGAAAACCGTTCTACTTTCTTACAATTGCAACATAGCAGTGATGCCACCAAGTAGTTCTCTTCAAATTTCTTAACATTTAAAGAATAAAAATTAAAGACAATTTATTTATAATAGGTAACATTTTGTTGATGCTGTGGTCCCTCATCCATGTACAGTTTTCTATATAATTACTTCAGGCAGTGTCAACTCAGTGGTTGATGGACACAGAATCACACTGCAAAACTATTATTCCACCATGAATTTGGAAATTGATTGAGGAACTGGTAATATTAGGATTACTTCCCCAGCCATGAGCAGGAGGGATAATGTATTAACGCATGGCTGAAGATGTGCTATTATCATGAACCAGTATGCTTAGGGTAAGGGAAATCAGCCAGGATTCCCAATCTCTAGTCGATGATTTGAGCTGAAATGTGTGTGGGAGAAGGACATAAAGTGAAGTAAGAATTAGGTTGGGCTACAACCAGGGCAAGTATTCTACCATTTGAGAAGTACTGGAAGATCTCTGACGTTGTTGGTAGTTATCATGGGTCAGAAAGTTGAGGAAAAAAACTGGAAGGGGGCGTCCATAAATGCAGCTTGTTGTGGCGGGGGTGGGGGGGGGGGGGGGGGGGGGGGGGGGGGGTAGGGTTGGTGTTCAGGTTTTACTTGGCCATTATGGAACTCGTAACTGAGCCTTAAACATTTTCACTTGGGAGAAGAATGGACACCTGAATGGTGCGATTGATATTGCACATTGCTAAAATGCTAATGATGTTTGTGACCCAGTTGCACAGCAGCCTGGAGCTGTTCTAATAGTCAGCATTGCATAAATGGTTTCAGTCTTCAAGTACAACCACCCATTGGCTTTAACTGCAGTTGCAGTGTTGTAATTTATCGACAAAAGTTGACCTCCTTGACATTACCTTTGAAATATGATTTACATTTCCTTGCAATTAAAAAAAACAGGAACTTTGCTTCAAGAGTGCAGGCAACCACTAGAGTTTTATTGGTGTGAACCAGCCATGGGATTGGCCATGTACCAATGCAACCTTCTGCAGAACTTATGGAACTGTTCTGTGTAAAGGTCCAGTGTCCTAGAGAAAGCTATTTCAAAAGTACCTCTGGTTATACTCTTAAAATAGTAAAAACAGGAAATGCTGGAAAAGCTCAGCAGGTCTGGCAGCATCTGTGGAGAGAGAAACAGAATTAACTTTTCGAGTCCAAGAAGTCATACGGACTCAACGTTAACTGTTTCTCTCTCCACAGATGCTTGCCAAACTTGCTGAGTTTTTCCAGCATTTTCTGCTTTTATTTCAGATTTCCAGCATCCACAGTATTTTGCTTTTAAAAGGTTATTTGCTTTAGGCGATTGGTCAATTTTGATTCAGTATAGTCTCCAAGTCAAATTAGTGTGATTGCATGTCCTTTGTCTCTGGCTCACACATTGTTTTGCATCTTAATACACTAACTGGAGAGGGCACAAGAACAGATTGGGTTTACAAATTAGTGACCTTGGCAGATTTATGGTCTGGAATTGAGTGCACCCAGGATCCATAAGTAGCACCTTCGAAAGGAGAGAAAGGAGCTGAACCTTTCTTGTACCTTGGACCCAAAGCAAAAGGATGAACTGAATTAGTTGACTTGGCAGTTTTGTGTCTAACCACTGGTAGTTAAATATCAAGGAGGTCTTGTGGTGCAGTGGGTAGCATCCCTACCTCAGTCCCATAAATTCCAGGTTTAAATCCCACTCCAGAACTTGATGGCCATGGAAGGTGTGTTCATAGCATAGCCAAACAGGTTGATTATCAGCCTTCCATTATGCCTGAAGGTGGGTGGGAGTGTTTCCTAGTCAGAAAGCAATGGCAAACCACTGTAGTACTTTGCCAAGCATAATCATGGATCAATCCAATGGAAGTCTGTGGTTGCCAACACCCTCTTTGGGCATGCTCCCAGAGGGAGTTAAATATTACTCCTTCCCTGTCTTTCTTTTCTCTCCTTTTCACCACCCTTACTCCATCTACAACAAATTTCTTTTAGTGTCAAGCCCAGCAATGTTCAATTTTAAAATTCTCATCCAGGTTTTCAAATCCCTCCTTGGACTGGTCTCTCCCCATCTCTCTAACCTCCCACTGCTCCGTAACCCACACTCCCCCAATTCAGATCTCTCGTGTAAGCCCGATTTTTTTATCATGCCACCATTGGCAGCCGTGCCTTCAGCTGTCTAGGCCCTAAGCTTCAGAATTCCCTCCTTAAACCTCTCTGCCTTTCCACCCCTCGTTCCTTAAAACCTACATCTTTGACCAAGCTTTTGGTCACATGCCCTAATATTGCCTTATGTGCCTTGGTATCACATTTTGTTCAATAGTGTGCTCTCCAGAAGTGCATTAAAGGCACCTTATAAATGCAGGTTGTTGTTTTTGTGCAAGTAAACATGGCAACCATTTTGCACACAGCAAGGTCCAACAAGTTCTGAATAACCTGGTGATTCCTTTATCATGGTGTTGGTTAGAGAAGGAATGTCAGCCAGGGACATCAGGTGAAGTCTTTAACCTTCCAGTAGTGCCATGGGAACTCTTAACACCCACCTTAATCATTTGGGCAGGTTATTCCAACTTGAATGGTGCAGAAACTGGCAAAATGTCACACTATTGGTTGAGGCAAACCTCGGGGAGCCTTTGAATCTGAATCTAACTCATGCTATACCTGTTTAATTCTCGGTGCACCGATTAAGGCAGGGGTCCATTCCCTTAACTTGATGAGCACAAAATTTATGGGGGTAGTTGGAAACTATTTCCTCGTCTGAAATTAGCCAGCTAAATTAGATTTGGGCAGCTTCGCATCACTGCCAGTTTGAGTGAAGAAAAGGTTCCTAAAATAGCTCACTTAAATAATTCAACAGTGCTTCATGACGATGCAAATTTATCACTCGTGTACCTGCAAAGTCTGGAATAAAAAGCTGGTATCAGTAATGGTGACCACAAAACCACCAGGTTCTCACGACAACCCACCTGATTCACTTTAGGGAAGGAAATCTGCCATCCTTACCCGGTCTGGCCTATTTGTGACTCCCAACCCACTGCACTCTGAAACGGCCCAGTAAGGCGCAGTTGTATTCAAGGCGGCAATTAGGGATGTCAGTGAATGTTGGATTTGGCAGTGAAATCCCTGATTGAATAAAAAAAGTGATAACATTTAACGAACTTCCAGGATTGCCATGTTTCCTTCCCCCTTCGGCTATTCAACAGTAGTCATTTCCACCTTGGCTAGACCCATATTTTGTTTCTTTACTTGTCTCAATTACTGCTCTTGCTTTGTTGCATCGTCCCGTTTGCCATTCAGTCTGCCCTGCCCTTCACTCATCATAGACTTAGGAACAGGAGGCGACCATTCAAGAACACAAGAAATAGGAGCACAGTAGGGTAGACCATGTGGCCTGTTGAGCTTGCTCCACCATTTCAATACGATCATGGCTGATCATCAGCCTTAACTCCACTTTCCTGCCCACTCCCCATTCCTGAGGCCAAAAATCTATCCCAGCCTTAAATATATTCAACGATGGAGCATCCACAACCCTTTGGGGCGGAGAATTCCAAAAATTCACAATTCTTTGAGCGAAGGAATTTCTCCTCATCTCAGTTCGAAACAACCCAAGTCTCGTTCTGAGACTGCACCTGTTTTATAGGGCTCCCCGATAAGCGGAAACAACCTCAGTGCCGGGATTTTTGCCACTGGGTTGGGTTTGCTGAGTCAGGAGATTGCCCGACTTGGCAAACCTGACCTTTCAAAATGTTCGTCCGCAGGTCGGAATTTCGGTTGGGCGGGCGGGGGGGGGGAGCTTCGGGGATACAGTGTTCAAATAAATAATAACACAAATCCGAGTCCTCACTCCATACACCCCACCCACCCGCTCCCATATCCCCTATGCCAACTTAGTGCCAATTCATGCCTTCAGCCCCTCATGGAAACCATGACTGGTCTGTAACTCAACTCCAATTTCCTACCTCTGCTCTACTATCCCTCAATGCCCTTATCTGACAAAACTCTCTTGAGTTTTGAGTTTTTCAGCTGACCTAGCCTCTACAGCTTTCTTGTGGGAGAAAGTTCCAGATTTCCATTATCAAGGTGGTTGTACGGTTGTACATACATGCATCTCAGAGTTTCACTGAGAGATGGACAGATTTGGTTTAGGTGAAGCCCTTTAACTACTGGCCATGGGTAAATGTCTGGAATGAAATATTAATGCATTGCAATCCTTCAAAGGACAACGAAGTAATGAGGAGAAGTAAATACACGTGGCAAACATACTTTGGACAGCCAAATACAAGGTAATGGCGAGTAGTTCTTACTTACACGTGCTGAGTGTAACATCCAAGACTTGGGGCAAGGTGGTGGCATAGTGTAATAGTTACTGACAGGTATCCCAGAGACCCAGGGTAATGCTCTGGGGACCTGGGTTAGAATCCCCTCACAGCAAACGGTGAAACTTGAATTCAATAAAAAAAAATCTGGAATTAAAAAGCTGATGGTGACCATTGCTGATTGTTGTAAAAACCCTTCTGGTTCACTAATGTCCTTTAGGGAAGGAAATCCGCTGTCCTTACTTGGTCTGATCTACATGTGACTCCAGACCCAAAGCAATGGGGTTGACTCTTAAATGCCCTCAGCAATTAGGGATGGACAATAAATGCTGGAATAGCCAGCGACACCCATGAACAAATAAAACAAAGTACAAGAAATTTACAGATCTCAACAGTTGGCTAAGGTCCTGCGTGTGTGCAAATTTCACTGTGATTAAATGTACTGACTCTAAAATCTGATGGCTGACTGGTCAAGGGGATAGCAGTATGAAGCCAGTGGCTGCTTTCATTCCTCATGGCCTCCAAACACTAGACTAGGGAACCACCCAATAGCATTGCTCTCCCACACTGATGCTTAAAAAGCGCAGCTTGAAACTTAGATAAAAATACCCTTGCATTTATAGAGCACCTTTCACATAGATTGTCCTAAAGTGCTTTACACCCAATGAAGAACATTTTGAAATGTAAACATTGTACTGTAGAAAACACAGCAGCCAATGTGCAGACAACGAGACCCCACAAACAAAAATGTGTTAACGACTAGATCATGTGTTTGTGATGTTGGTTGGGGTATAAATATTGGACAGGACTGCAGGGTGAACTCCACTGCTCTTATCCGAGTTACGCCATGGGATCTTTCATGTCTACCCAAGGTGACAGACGGCCTCAGTTTAATGGCTCATTCGTAACACAGCTGTAGCACTGCAGCATTCCCTCAGTACTGCACTGGGTGTTTTGGTCTCTAAGGGGGGGGCTTGCCACCAAGACCTTCTGACCCTAGAGGTTTAGAGTACTCCCCACTGAGCTTCAGCTCACTTGAGTTACCTCAGCATCCTGAACATACTAGGCTGGTCAGGGTTAGTCAGTATGCAGATGTCACCACAATTGTGGCAACAGCAGTATATTATAAATTCTGAAACTTATTAAAACGGATTATCCTGTCATTACCACACTGCTGTCTGTGGGAACTTGCTCTCTGCAAAGTGGTTGCTCCATTTCCTACATCAGGGGCTTCAATTCGAAGTGCTTCATTGCCTGTAAAGCTTGTCGGACAAACTGAGCAAGTGAAAGGCGCTATACAATTGCAAGTTTTTCCTTAACATTAACAGAAACACGGGCTATCAGATTGAATTGCCATATCAGATTTACTGTCGGGTTTATCAGTGCACAGCACGGGGGTCTCAGAACGTCATGAGAATTCTGGATGTCATTCTGATGGATCAGATATTTTCTGCAGTGACAGTATTGCTTATATTATGTCATGGACTGTCCTTGAGAAGTATCAGGATGACGAACCTTGTGAGATTGTCAATATTTGGGAGAAAATGACAAACACTGGCCTTGAGTATGGAAAGGCGGACAAGGGAATACGAAGTTAATAAAGGTCTTGACTGCCCCCCACACAAAGTATAGAAACTGCAACCACCCACCCCAAATTGACTATTGGGTTTGTCTGTGCACGGCACAGTTGTGTATTTTGTAGAATTCTCATTTATTAATGTAATAGAAATGAGCTTTAAGTCCTTAAAGAAACTAGCTCTAGCCATACATTTATATAAATACCGCTTAACAGAAGAGAAGGCAGTGCCCATTGGCTGGTAATACACAGGTACCAGGAGGGGGAATTGGAATTCAAAACAGAAGGGGAAGAAATAAATCCTTCCATCAGTCCAGCTTCTTAACCAGCTAAGATGTGCCTTAAACAGCACGTACAGGGTATCTGCATTCCAAACAGCAGCTTCTGCTATCAAAGGTGATGGATGATAGGGAGTAATTATTCTGCATCGAGTTACTGTTCAGTCATCTTTCAGACCCCCAAACACTGCCGAGGGGACAGCTTTCTGCTCAAGTGGCACCTCTGCAAATAGGTAAGCAAAAAAAAGGTTAGGTACCTTATAAAAAGGTGGTTAAAATCATTTTAAATCATTTTCATCAAGATGTCAACACTAAGCTCTTAACTGATTAGGCAAGTCCAGAGAATTATCTGGCTCCCTAAGCTGTTCCGTAAATGCTCAGCTTGCACAATGTGCCAGAAAGACCAATGTTGCAGATATAAAGCTACAGCAGTGTCTGTTTGATTAGTGATATTAATTCCAATTTAAAATACAATCTAATACACAGGCTTACTTAAAAGTGAAATATTCACAGTTCTACTTGCTATTTTAAGGAAGTCTTGTGGCATAGTGAATAGTGTCCCAGCCTGAATCAGAAGCTCTGGTTTCAAGCCCCACCCCAGGACTTGATGGCCAAAGAAGATGCATTCATTATGTGGCCAAGCAGGTTCAGTATCAATCTGTAAACACAGGTTTCTAACACATGCCAACAGCAGACGGTAAAAGCGGGAGAGATTCCTGGTGAGCCATGTGATGGAAACATTGGAGCCTCTACCATAGCTCCATAGCTCCAGACGACAACATGCATGTAAAAAATACACGTTGCCACAGTAACTCAGCCTTCCTGAGTGAACTGTAACATACCATCACCAGAGACACTGGTAATATCCTATGTGATACAATGCTCGGGGAGCATTACTGGGCATTCAGCACTGCAATTACACAGGCATTACAGTCTATCCACATAACGTTTCTGGCTGGGATCAGTGGATACTAACCCTGGGGCACTGAGGCCAACTAGAGTGGTCACACTTCTACCTCAACGAGATCAGCTAACACAACAGAGACTAAAAATCAAAGCAGGAATCTTCCTGATCTGTATGTCTCAGTATAACACAAAAAAAAATAAATGTAACTTTTGTGAAGGACAAGTATGGAGAGCTTCTATTTAAATGGTAACTGCACATTATTACATACAGTAATATAACGACATAGACCAGCTAATTCAAAATCCACAACCACTGTTGCAGCAAGAGAAAAAAATCAGGATCTTGCTGCAGAAATGCAAACTTATACAATGCTTTTAAGGTACTGAAACAAAACACTTCAGAACAAACCAGGGGTTAGAGGGAGAGGCACTGGACAGCAACTAGGACAAAAGTTAGGGAAGATTTCGAGGAAGCTTTTGAAGGCAGTGAAGGAGTTGCAAAGCAAATAAAAGGGGGTTTAGAAGGTTTGTTACAGGTTTTACAAAGATGCTTCAAAAGTGGGAGTGCATCTTTATTACGTGGTTAAGGTCCGTTAATCCTTACATACCATCTGGTTCATCATCACCCTCCTCATCGTCGTCATCATCATCATCGATATCAATCTCATCCGGGTTGGCCTGCTTTGTAAGCTCGGCGAGTTCGGTGCGAGATGCATCACTCCTGTAAACGAGATTGTGCAAGTCAAGACAGGAGAAAAACTCAGAGCTCTTTAGACTTTACGCATGTTAACGCTAAAGGACCAAGAATAGGCTATCTGGAGCAAAAGCAAGGTTGCAATCCGTTAAATTTATTCAAGACTGAAATTGACTGCTGTGGCCCTGTAGTTTTGTACTTGGGGCCAACTGTATTTCAGTCCCAGACAGCGTCTCAAAAGAGAAATTAATGGAAAATTTCCTTAGTGAAGATTGTACTGTGTTCTGCAGCCATTCAGTTCAGTCCATTTGTATTACATTCCACAATCATAAACTTGCTCATTGCCATTTGTGGTTGGAAATAAGGACTGAGCTGAACTCAGGTGTTTAGGAAGAAACCGAGGGGCTTGGGGAGAAAGGTTAGAAGGTGGGAGGGGGGCACAAAGGTTTGACTTGGAGTCAAACTCCAAGACCCTCTATATTAGGTCAGTGGGGATACTGACAGAGGAAAGGATGAGCCCACGACCGCTCATCTCATCCAAGCTAGATTTCAGGATACCCAGCCGAACTGTAAGATGTAACATTAGTAAGAATCGCTTCCAATTCTGCCCAAGGCACAGCATACCTGACAAACAGAATTTTGTCTTTGGGTTTGGGTTTTTCCCTCTCAGCTTCTTCCGCCAGCTGTTGGGCTTTCTGCTCCAGTAGTTTCATGTCATCCATTCCACTTTGCCCAGGTGCAAGATCAGACACTGAATAATGAATGTAAGGGGAAAAAGCTGATCTTATTGAAAACGCCATACTCATCTTGTAAATGATTTAGGGTTTTTAATTCTCTTCTACACATTACTCTTACCAGATTAAGCAAATGATTTGGACTGTAAGTTCTTGATTAAAGGCAAACTCTTGGGCTATTATTCCTTTCAGATTCCCCCCCTCCAACCCCAATATGGCATTACTACAAGTAATAGTACTTATTCACACTAAAAAAGATAACAACAAGCTAGTTTATTCCAGCAATTCAAGACAGAGAGCAGGCAACACTGCCAGAAAGTTTTATACAGTTCAAAACCTATTATTTCGTTCAGAGACTGTCTCTAATGAGTCACAGCTTTCAAAACAAAATACCAGGCTCATTAACACTTCCGCAAAATTCTGGCCAGACATGCCGCACAGCTAGCTCTATGGCCTACACTGCCACACAAGAGTCTACATGGAAAGAGCTGGACTAGGTAAGATTGCAATCACTGAGCAATCTGGGTGAAAGGTCAAGGCTTGCATCGAAGGAGGCATCTAAAAAGTTAAATGAGAGGTGATGCAGAAACTCAAGAAGCGGTGGTTAGCGTGAAGTCAAGATTTTAGGAGCCTATAGCCCATAGGGAAGGAGGGAAAGTGGGTAATTTTGCAGTGTTAGGTGTTCTGAGAATGAATGTACTGTGCAAAGAATATAACCTTTTATTTTTCTCTATTTCTGTTGGACTATGGATTTAAAACTACAGTGGCTGCAGTCTGAAAGACATGTCTACTGAAACAGGATGAGATATATATACAATGTTGCTGTCCTGGAACAGAGTGTGCCATGAAAGACAGGATGGTGCCAGAAAGGAGTCTTGGACCAAGACATCACAGTTTTAATTGGCTCCTGGCCATGTGACCAGGGCTTGTGTGGTAGCAGTGCAGAAAGTTCCTGGCCTGCAAAGAGAAAATACCTAAAATCTCTTTTCCTCATATTTCTATAAACTGTTCTCTCTCTGAGTAATCTCCTGTAAAAAGGAAAAGGGGAAAATAATTGTTAGGCACATTGAAAAGCAAGTTCTCAACCAGTGAACTAAAGACTGAAAGTACTGGAAGACCACCTCGTGTTATCAACAAGAACTGAAAGGAATTTGGAAGACATCGATCAAAATCAACCAGTCGACCCCGGGTTGGTGCTATTGAACTGTTTTAGTCCACTCTTAAAATCCATGGATGGATGGATGGATGGATGGAGGGATGGAGGGATGGAGGGAGGGAGGGAGGGAGGGAGGGAGGGAGGGAGGGAGGGAGGGAGGGAGGGAGGGAGGGAGTGAGTGAGTGAGTGAGTGTGTGTGTGTGTGTGTGGGTGTGTGTATGTCTGAGTGTGAATGAGTGAGAGTGTGTAGAGGGATGTAAGAAGGGGGTAGAGTTTAAGTTATAGTGTTAGAAGTTCATATTTCTTTCTTTTGCCACTAGTTAAAGACAATTTGTTCAATAACCTGTTATTTACTTATTTAGTTTACAAACCTGGTGCTTGTATTCTGTTAACCTAAATTAAACAGTTAAGAAGAATTGGGGCAATCTGGTGGTTTGGTCAAACTTTTCACATTTGTCGTGGCTCAGAGAACAGTGGGGATTGATATTACAGCGCACTATCGCCAGTGTCAATATTACAGCGCACTATCCACAGTGTCGATATTACAGCGCACTATCCCCAGTGTCGATATTACAGCGCACTATCCCCAGTGTCGATATTACAGCGCACTATCCCCAGTGTCGATATTACAGAGCACTATCCCCAGTGTCGATATTACAGCGCACTATCCCCAGTGTCGATATTACAGCGCACTGTCCCCAGTGTCGATATTACAGCGCGCTATCCCCAGTGTCGATATTACAGCGTATTATCCCCAGTGTCGATATTACAGCGCATTATCCCCAGTGTCGATATTACAGCGCGCTATCCCCAGTGTCGATATTACAGCGCACTATCCCCAGTGTCGATATTACAGCGCACTATCCCCAGTGTCGATATTACAGCGCACTATCCCCAGTGTCGATATTACAGCGCACTATCCCCAGTGTCGATATTACAGCGCACTATCCCCAGTGTCGATATTACAGTGCACTATCCCCAGTGTCGATATTACAGCGCACTATCCCCAGTGTCGATATTACAGCGCACTATCCCCAGTGTCGATATTACAGCGCACTATCCCCAGTGTCAATATTACAGCGCACTATCCCCAGTGTCGATATTACAGCGCACTGTCCCCAGTGTCGATATTACAGCGCACTATCGCCAGTGTCGATATTACAGCGCACTGTCCCCAGTGTTGATATTACAGCGCACTATCCCGTGTCGATATTACAGCACATTATCCCCAGTGTCGACATTACAGCGCACTATCCCCAGTGTCGATATTACAGCGCACTATCCCCAGTGTCGATATTACAGCGCACTATCCCCAGTGTCGATATTACAGCGCACTATCCCCAGTGTCGATATTACAGCGCACTGTCCCCAGTGTCGATATTACAGCGCACTATCCCCAGTGTCGATATTACAGCGCACTGTCCCCAGTGTCGATATTACAGCGCACTGTCCCCACTGAGTTGATATTACAGCGCGCTGTCCCCAGTGAGTCGATATTACAGCGCGCTGTCCCCAGTGAGTCGATATTACAGCGCGCTGTCCTCAGTGAGTCGATATTACAGCGCGCTGTCCCCAGTGAGTCGATATTACAGCGCACTATCCCGTGAGTCGATATTACAGCGCACTTTTCCTAGTGAGTCACTATTACAGCACACTATCCCCAGTGAGTCGATATTACAGCGCACTGTCCCCAGTGAGTCGATATTACAGTGCACTATCCTCAGTGAGTCGATATTACAGCGCACTGTCCCCAGTGAGTCGATATTACAGTGCACTATCCCCAGTGAGTCGATATTACAGTGCACTATCCCCAGTGAGTTCTGCAATAATAAAACAGTGTGCCTTCTACACGTTATAGGGCAGCTCTTCAACATGCAAACCAGCTTGACGGGACACGGAAGCATCATGGTTATGTTACCGGACTAGTAATCCAAAGGCCACGATGAATGGTCTGGTGAAGTGTTCAAATCCCACCACAGGAGTTTGGAAAAGCAGATTCAATGAATTAAATAAATCCTGAACTGAAAATCTAGTATTGATCATGGTGACCCATCTGGTTCACTAATGTCCTTTAGGGAATTAAATGTTTACCTAGGTCTGGTCAATATGTGATTCCAGACCTAAAGCAATGTGGTTGCTTTGCAATGGCCTCTGAAATACTTTAACAAGCCACTCAGTTGTATCCTGAGGAAAGTCTGAAGGAAGTTGGGCCATTTTATCTTTGAGAGGTGATGTCTGGGAGGTGTAAAAGATTGTGTAAACTGCATGCAATGGTAAATCTGGGAAACTACTAGTGGGAGAAGGCCAAGAGGCCGCAAAGTAGTTAATGACAAATTCAGGACTGATCTCAGTAAGTTCTTTGTTGCAACATGTGGAAAAGTCTCCCTAATTGAGAAGCAGCAGGGGTGAAAACACCAGAACTGTTAAAGAACACCAGCACTGTTAAAGACCCAACTGGATATTGCAAAAGGGAGACTATAGGTTCAGCCTGGATGAATGAAGTAGAAAATGGGTCACAGGGCCTGGATCATTTGCAACTTTCTTGTGGTCTGAGGAGTGACAACTATCGCTTGTTTCCATTATTTCAATAACTTGGCCACTTTACATCCGACTGCTGGACAGCTTACCTGTGCCTGTAGCATTAGTGGAGGCCTTCAACATCTGCGAGGACATAAAATTGACCTGGGTGTTGTACGTGGCCTGCACGCTACGCTTAATCCGCAACATCTCACGAATGGTGTCCTCGTTACCATGTCGGATCTCAAATTCCTTCCAGGTCTGCCAGAATGACGGTGTTATCTGAAAGTAAACAGAGAGTTAAATAGGAAACCTGTTGGAAACTGAAAACTGCCAATGTATTGAATCATAACTATCTTTAAAAAAAACCGAATAAAGGAATCAATTCTATATATTAAAAAAAAATCAATCGCTCACCCCCACAACTTAAACTAGAAAGGTACAGCACAGCTGGAGGCCATACGGCTTGTCATGTCCATGTTGGCTGCTGCAAGAGCTATTCACCTAGTTCCACTTCCCCTGCCTTCTCCCTGCAGACTGTAAATTTTTCCTTCTTGGATAATGACCCAATTCCCTTTTGAAAACCCGACTGAATCTACGTCCACCACACCCTCAGTCAGAGCATTGCAGGTCCTAACCATGCACTGTGGAAAAATGTTTCTCATGTCGCCATTGCTTCTTTTGCCAATTAACCTAAATTTGTGCCTCCGCTTCTCGATCCTTCCAGCAATAAGAACAGTTTCTCCCTATCTTTCCAGATCCCTCAGGATTTTGAACAACTCTACTGAACTCCTCTCAACCTTCTCTTCTCCAAAGAGAACAATCCCTACTGCTCCAATCTATCTACATAATTGAAGCTCCTCAACACTGGAATCATTCTCGTGAATCTTTTCTGCACCCTCTCTGATGCTTTTACACCTTTACTGAGGTGTGGTGCCCAGGACTGGATGCAGTACTCCAGCTGAGGCAGTGTTTCATATTGGTCTATCATAACTTCCTTGCTGCTGTACTCCATGCCTCTATTTATAAAGCCCAGGAACCCATATGCTTTAGTAACCACTCTCAACCTGTCTTGTCACCTTTGATGATTTGTGTACATATACCCCACCGCCCCCCCCAATTCTGCAGCTAAAGTCAACACGAGGTGCAACCATATAGACCAGGAGATCATAAGATCACGGTATGTTCTGTCCTCAGTCTGCTGAACTCAGCTGCGGAAGAAACTGGGGGTAGGGGCATCCAAAACTGACTTCAATACCTGAGCTAGACAAGGAAAACAGGCTTTTCAAGGTTCCTATTTCCAACTGCCATTCAAATTCCTCTGCTGGATAGCGTGCTTGCTATCCAAGGCCAATTAACCTGCTGCCACTCACACGCACAAGGGCAGGTTACTTACTTGAGGTGCCAGAATGGCGTCCAAGGAATATTTCCCAGGAGGACTGGATGCCTTGAGGGGCAGGAGGGGAGAAAGCAAGGACGATGCGGGTCATCGATATCTGATGCTTACACCTGTTTCCGCAGGTCCCAAGCCTGAAGCCAGGGACTATAGCTTGAGGGGCGCCACTCCGCATGGCTGACCAGTTGGCTCTCCTGCTCTTACCACCTGCCATAGATGTATTGGAAGGATTTGCAGGCTAATAATCAACCTGATTGGCCATGTTATGAAGGCGCTTTCCTTGGCCATCAAGTCTTGGGGTGTACTCAAACTCAGAGCAGAGGCAGGGGCACTACCCCTAACTCTGCAACAAAAATCAAGACCCCGTAGAGAAGCATATAGACCAGGATGATTATAACACCATGGCATGCTCTGCACTCAGTCTGCTGAGCTCAGCTGTGGTACAAACTGGGGAGGGGTGCCTGCGCTCTAAAGCTGACATCACTACTGAAGTTAAAAAAGGAACACAGGTTTCTATCAAGCATGTGAGACTAAACCAACAATGGGAAGAAGGAAATCTCACTAATGCTCCATAAAAGTGTGAAAGCAATTTGCCAATTCAGGAGTTTACCCTGGATCACACAGCCGGGAGCAGTAAGAGTACCTACCCTGGAATCACACAGCTGGGAGCAGTAAGAGTACCTACCCTGGGATCACACAGCTGGGAGCAGTAAGAGTACCTACCCTGGGATCACACAGCTGGGAGCAGTAAGAGTACCTACCCTGGGATCACACAGCTGGGAGCAGTAAGAGTACCTACCCTAGGATCACACAGCTGGGAGCAGTAAGAGTACCTACCCTAGGATCACACAGCTGGGAGCAGTAAGAGTACCTACCCTGGGATCACACAGCTGGGAGCAGTAAAAGTACCTACCCTGGGATCACACAGCTGGGAGCAGTAAAAGTACCTACCCTGGGATCACACAGCTGGGAGCAGTAAGAGTACCTACCCTGGGATCACACAGCTGGGAGCAGTAAGAGTACCTACCCTGGGATCACACAGCTGGGAGCAGTAAGAGTACCTACCCTGGGATCACACAGCTGGGAGCAGTAAGAGTACCTACCCTGGGATCACACAGCTGGGAGCAGTAAGAGTACCTACCCTAGGATCACACAGCTGGGAGCAGTAAGAGTACCTACCCTGGGATCACACAGCTGGGAGCAGTAAGAGTACCTACCCTAGGATCACACAGCTGGGAGCAGTAAGAGTACCTACCCTGGGATCACACAGCTGGGAGCAGTAAGAGTACCTACCCTGGGATCACACAGCTGGGAGCAGTAAGAGTACCTACCCTAGGATCACACAGCTGGGAGCAGTAAGAGTACCTACCCTGGGATCACACAGCTGGGAGCAGTAAGAGTACCTACCCTGGGATCACACAGCTGGGAGCAGTAAGAGTACCTACCCTGGGATCACACAGCTGGGAGCAGTAAGAGTACCTACCCTGGGATCACACAGCTGGGAGCAGTAAGAGTACCTACCCTAGGATCACACAGCTGGGAGCAGTAAGAGTACCTACCCTGGGATCACACAGCTGGGAGCAGTAAGAGTACCTACCCTGGGATCACACAGCTGGGAGCAGTAAAGTACCTACCCTGGGATCACACAGCTGGGAGCAGTAAGAGTACCTACCCTGGGATCACACAGCTGGGAGCAGTAAGAGTACCTACCCTGGGATCACACAGCTGGGAGCAGTAAGAGTACCTACCCTAGGATCACACAGCTGGGAGCAGTAAGAGTACCTACCCTGGATCACACAGCTGGGAGCAGTAAGAGTACCTACCCTGGGATCACACAGCTGGGAGCAGTAAGAGTACCTACCCTGGGATCACACAGCTGGGAGCAGTAAGAGTACCTACCCTGGGATCACACAGCTGGGAGCAGTAAGAGTACCTACCCTAGGATCACACAGCTGGGAGCAGTAAGAGTACCTACCCCTGGGATCACACAGCTGGGAGCAGTAAGAGTACCTACCCTGGGATCACACAGCTGGGAGCAGTAAGAGTACCTACCCTGGGATCACACAGCTGGGAGCAGTAAGAGTACCTACCCTGGGATCACACAGCTGGGAGCAGTAAGAGTACCTACCCTGGGATCACACAGCTGGGAGCAGTAAGAGTACCTACCCTGGGATCACACAGCTGGGAGCAGTAAGAGTACCTACCCTGGGATCACACAGCTGGGAGCAGTAAGAGTACCTACCCTGGGATCACACAGCTGGGAGCAGTAAGAGTACCTACCCTGGGATCACACAGCTGGGAGCAGTAAGAGTACCTACCCTGGGATCACACAGCTGGGAGCAGTAAGAGTACCTACCCTGGGATCACACAGCTGGGAGCAGTAAGAGTACCTACCCTGGGATCACACAGCTGGGAGCAGTAAGAGTACCTACCCTGGGATCACACAGCTGGGAGCAGTAAGAGTACCTACCCTGGGATCACACAGCTGGGAGCAGTAAGAGTACCTACCCTGGGATCACACAGCTGGGAGCAGTAAGAGTACCTACCCTGGGATCACACAGCTGGGAGCAGTAAGAGTACCTACCCTGGGATCACACAGCTGGGAGCAGTAAGAGTACCTACCCTGGGATCACACAGCTGGGAGCAGTAAGAGTACCTACCCTGGGATCACACAGCTGGGAGCAGTAAGAGTACCTACCCTGGGATCACACAGCTGGGAGCAGTAAGAGTACCTACCCTGGGATCACACAGCTGGGAGCAGTAAGAGTACCTACCCTGGGATCACACAGCTGGGAGCAGTAAGAGTACCTACCCTGGGATCACACAGCTGGGAGCAGTAAGAGTACCTACCCTGGGATCACACAGCTGGGAGCAGTAAGAGTACCTACCCTGGGATCACACAGCTGGGAGCAGTAAGAGTACCTACCCTGGGATCACACAGCTGGGAGCAGTAAGAGTACCTACCCTGGGATCACACAGCTGGGAGCAGTAAGAGTACCTACCCTGGGATCACACAGCTGGGAGCAGTAAGAGTACCTACCCTGGGATCACACAGCTGGGAGCAGTAAGAGTACCTACCCTGGGATCACACAGCTGGGAGCAGTAAGAGTACCTACCCTGGGATCACACAGCTGGGAGCAGTAAGAGTACCTACCCTGGGATCACACAGCTGGGAGCAGTAAGAGTACCTACCCTGGGATCACACAGCTGGGAGCAGTAAGAGTACCTACCCTGGGATCACACAGCTGGGAGCAGTAAGAGTACCTACCCTGGGATCACACAGCTGGGAGCAGTAAGAGTACCTACCCTGGGATCACACAGCTGGGAGCAGTAAGAGTACCTACCCTGGGATCACACAGCTGGGAGCAGTAAGAGTACCTACCCTGGGATCACACAGCTGGGAGCAGTAAGAGTACCTACCCTGGGATCACACAGCTGGGAGCAGTAAGAGTACCTACCCTGGGATCACACAGCTGGGAGCAGTAAGAGTACCTACCCTGGGATCACACAGCTGGGAGCAGTAAGAGTACCTACCCTGGGATCACACAGCTGGGAGCAGTAAGAGTACCTACCCTGGGATCACACAGCTGGGATCAGTAAGAGTACCTACCCTGGAGTCACACAGCTGGAGCAGTAAGATTACATACCCTGGGATCACACCGCTGGGAGCAGTAAGAGTATCCTACCCGGATCACGCTGGGAGAAGTAAGAGTACTACCCTGGGATTCAACACAGCTGGGAGCAGTAAGAGTACCTACCCTGGGATCACACAGCTGGGAGCAGTAAGAGTACCTACCTGGGATCACACAGCTGGGAGCAGTAAGAGTACCTACCTGGGATCAAACAGCTGGGAGCAGTTAAAGTACCTACCCTGGATCACACAGTGGGAGCAGTAAGGTACTTACCTGGGATCACAAGGCGGGGGAGCAGTAAGAGTACCTACCTGGGATACACAGCTGGGAGCAGTAAGGTACCTACCTTGGATCACACAGTGGGAGCAGTAAGAGTATACACTGGGGATCCAAAGCTGGGAGCAGTAAGAGTACCTACCCTGGGAATCACACAGCTGGGAGCAGTAAGAGTACCTCCCTGTGATCACACAGCTGGAGCAGTAAGAGTACCTACCCTGGGATCACACAGCTGGAGCAGTAAGAGTACCTTACCCTGGGATCACACCAGCTGGGAGCAGTAGAGTACCTACCCTGGGATCACACAGCTGGGAGCAGTAAGAGTACATACCTGGGTCAACAGCTGGGAGCAGTAAGAGTACCTACCCTGGGATCACACAGCTGGGAGCAGTAAGAGTACCTACCCTGGGATCACACAGCTGGGAGCAGTAAGAGTACCTACCCTGGGATCACACAGCTGGGAGCAGTAAGAGTACCTACCCTGGGATCACACAGCTGGGAGCAGTAAGAGTACCTACCCTGGGATCACACAGCTGGGAGCAGTAAGAGTACCTACCCTGGGATCACACAGCTGGGAGCAGTAAGAGTACCTACCCTGGGATCACACAGCTGGGAGCAGTAAGAGTACCTACCAGGGATCACACAGCTGGGAGCAGTAAGAGTACCTACCCTGGGATCACACAGCTGGGAGCAGTAAGAGTACCTACCCTGGGATCACACAGCTGGGAGCAGTAAGAGTACCTACCCTGGGATCACACAGCTGGGAGCAGTAAGAGTACTACCCTGGGATCACACAGCTGGAGCAGTAAGAGTACCTACCCTGGGATCACACAGCTGGGAGCAGTAAGAGTACCTACCCTGGGATCACACAGCTGGGAGCAGTAAGAGTACCTACCCTGGGATCACACAGCTGGGAGCAGTAAGAGTACCTACCCTGGGATCACACAGCTGGGAGCAGTAAGAGTACCTACCCTGGGATCACACAGCTGGGAGCAGTAAGAGTACCTACCCTGGATCACACAGCTGGGAGCAGTAAGAGTACCTACCCTGGGATCACACAGCTGGGAGCAGTAAGAGTACCTACCCTGGGATCACACAGCTGGGAGCAGTAAGAGTACCTACCCTGGGATCACACAGCTGGGAGCAGTAAGAGTACCTACCCTGGGATCACACAGCTGGGAGCAGTAAGAGTACCTACCCTGGGATCACACAGCTGGGAGCAGTAAGAGTACCTACCCTGGGATCACACAGCTGGAGCAGTAAGAGTACCTACCCTGGGATCACACAGCTGGGAGCAGTAAGAGTACCTACCCTGGGATCACACAGCTGGGAGCAGTAAGAGTACCTACCCTGGGATCACACAGCTGGGAGCAGTAAGAGTACCTACCCTGGGATCACACAGCTGGGAGCAGTAAGAGTACCTACCCTGGGATCACACAGCTGGGAGCAGTAAGAGTACCTACCCTGGGATCACACAGCTGGGAGCAGTAAGAGTACCTACCCTGGGATCACACAGCTGGGAGCAGTAAGAGTACCTACCCTGGGATCACACAGCTGGGAGCAGTAAGAGTACCTACCCTGGGATCACACAGCTGGGAGCAGTAAGAGTACCTACCCTGGGATCACACAGCTGGGAGCAGTAAGAGTACCTACCCTGGGATCACACAGCTGGGAGCAGTAAGAGTACCTACCCTGGGATCACACAGCTGGGAGCAGTAAGAGTACCTACCCTGGGATCACACAGCTGGGAGCAGTAAGAGTACCTACCCTGGGATCACACAGCTGGGAGCAGTAAGAGTACCTACCCTGGGATCACACAGCTGGGAGCAGTAAGAGTACCTACCCTGGGATCACACAGCTGGGAGCAGTAAGAGTACCTACCCTGGGATCACACAGCTGGGAGCAGTAAGAGTACCTACCCTGGGATCACACAGCTGGGAGCAGTAAGAGTACCTACCCTGGGATCACACAGCTGGGAGCAGTAAGAGTACCTACCCTGGGATCACACAGCTGGGAGCAGTAAGAGTACCTACCCTGGGATCACACAGCTGGGAGCAGTAAGAGTACCTACCCTGGGATCACACAGCTGGGAGCAGTAAGAGTACCTACCCTGGGATCACACAGCTGGGAGCAGTAAGAGTACCTACCCTGGGATCACACAGCTGGGAGCAGTAAGAGTACCTACCCTGGGATCACACAGCTGGGAGCAGTAAGAGTACCTACCCTGGGATCACACAGCTGGGAGCAGTAAGAGTACCTACCCTGGGATCACACAGCTGGGAGCAGTAAGAGTACCTACCCTGGGATCACACAGCTTGGGAGCAGTAAGAGTACCTACCCTGGGATCACACAGCTGGGAGCAGTAAGAGTACCTACCCTGGGATCACACAGCTGGGAGCAGTAAGAGTACCTACCCTGGGATCACACAGCTGGAGCAGTAAGAGTACCTACCCTGGGATCACACAGCTGGGAGCAGTAAGAGTACGCTACCCTGGGATCACACAGCTGGGAGCAGTAAGAGTACCTACCCTGGATCACACAGCTGGAGGCAGTTAGAGTACCTACCCTGGGATCACACAGCTGGGAGCAGTAAGAGTACCTACCCTGGGATCACACAGCTGGGAGCAGTAAGAGTACCTACCCTGGGATCACACAGCTGGGAGCAGTAAGAGTACCTACCCTGGGGATCACACAGCTGGGAGCAGTAAGAGTACCTACCCTGGGATCACACAGCTGGGAGCAGTAAGAGTACCTACCCTGGGATCACACAGCAGGGAGCAGTAAGAGTACCTACCCTGGATCACACAGCTGGGAGCAGTAAGAGTACCTACCTGGGATCACACAGCTGGGAGCAGTAAGAGTACCTACCCTGGGATCACACAGCAGGGAGCAGTTAAGGAGTACCTACCCTGGGATCACACAGCTGGGAGCAGTAAGAGTACCTACCCTGGGAGCACACAGCTGGGGAGCATAAGAGTACCTACCCTGGGATCACACAGCTGGGAGCAGTAAGAGTACCTACCCTGGGATCACACAGCTGGGAGCAGTAAGAGTACCTACCCTGGGATCACACAGCTGGGAGCAGTAAGAGTACCTACCCTGGGATCACACAGCTGGGAGCATAAGAGTACCTACCCTGGGATCACACAGCTGGGAGCAGTAAGAGTACCTACCCTGGATCACACAGCTGGGGAGCAGTAAGAGTACCTACCCTGGGATCACACAGCTGGGAGCAGTAAGAGTACCTACCCTGGGATCACACAGCTGGGAGCAGTAAGAGTACCTACCCTGGGATCACACAGCTGGGAGCCAGTAAGAGTACCTACCCTGGATCACACAGCTGGGAGCAGTAAGAGTACCTACCCTGGGATCACACAGCTGGGAGCAGTAAGAGTACCTACCCTGGGATCACACAGCTGGGAGCAGTAAGAGTACCTACCCTGGGATCACACAGCTGGGAGCAGTAAGAGTACCTACCCTGGGATCACACAGCTGGGAGCAGTAAGAGTACCTACCCTGGGATCACACAGCTGGGAGCAGTAAGAGTACCTACCCTGGGATCACACAGCTGGGAGCAGTAAGAGTACCTACCCTGGATCACACAGCTGGGAGCAGTAAGAGTACCTACCCTGGGATCACACAGCTGGGAGCAGTAAGAGTACCTACCCTGGGATCACACAGCTGGAGCAGTAAGAGTACCTACCCTGGGATCACACAGCTGGGAGCAGTAAGAGTACCTACCCTGGGATCACACAGCTGGGAGCAGTAAGAGTACCTACCCTGGGATCACACAGCTGGGAGCAGTAAGAGTACCTACCCTGGGATCACACAGCTGGGAGCAGTAAGAGTACCTACCCTGGGATCACACAGCTGGGAGCAGTAAGAGTACCTACCCTGGGATCACACAGCTGGGAGCAGTAAGAGTACCTACCCTGGGATCACACAGCTGGGAGCAGTAAGAGTACCTACCCTGGGATCACACAGCTGGGAGCAGTAAGAGTACCTACCCTGGGATCACACAGCTGGGAGCAGTAAGAGTACCTACCCTGGGATCACACAGCTGGGAGCAGTAAGAGTACCTACCCTGGGATCACACAGCTGGGAGCAGTAAGAGTACCTACCCTGGGATCACACAGCTGGGAGCAGTAAGAGTACCTACCCTGGGATCACACAGCTGGGAGCAGTAAGAGTACCTACCCTGGGATCACACAGCTGGGAGCAGTAAGAGTACCTACCCTGGGATCACACAGCTGGGAGCAGTAAGAGTACCTACCCTGGGATCACACAGCTGGGAGCAGTAAGAGTACCTACCCTGGGATCACACAGCTGGGAGCAGTAAGAGTACCTACCCTGGGATCACACAGCTGGGAGCAGTAAGAGTACCTACCCTGGGATCACACAGCTGGGGAGCAGTAAGAGTACCTACCCTGGGATCACACAGCTGGGAGCAGTAAGAGTACCTACCCTGGGATCACACAGCTGGGAGCAGTAAGAGTACCTACCCTGGGGATCACACAGCTGGGGAGCAGTGAAGGAGTACCTACCCCTGGGATCCACACAGCGTGGGAGCAGTAAAGATTACCTACCCTGGGATCACACTAGCTGGAAGCAGTAAGAGTACCTACCCTGGGATCACACAGCTGGGAAGCAGTAAGAGTACCTACCCTGGGATCAACTAGCTGGGGAGCAGTAAGAGTACCTACCCTGGGATCACACAGCTTGGAGGCTAGTAAGAGTACCTACCCTGGGATCACCCAGCTGGGAGCAGTAAGGAGTATCCATCCCTGGGATTACACAGCTGGGAGCAGTAAGAGTACCTACCCTGGATCACACAGCTGGAGCAGAGCAGTAAGAGTACCTACCCTGGGTCACACAGCTGGGAGCAGTAGGAGTACCTACCCTGGGATCACACAGCTGGGGTGCAGTTTGAGTTTACCCTGGGATCACACAGGCTGGGGTGCTGTAAGAGTACCTGACCTGGGATCACACAGATGGGTGCAGTAAGAGTTCCTACCCTGGATCATACAGCGGGGAAGCACGTAAGAGTACCTTCCTGGGATCCACTCAGCTGGGGGGACATGTCAAAGAGTTCCTACCCTGGTGTTCACACAGCTGGAGATGCAGTAAGGATACCTACCCTGGGATCACACTGCTGGCGAGCAGTAAGAGTACCTACCATGGGATCACACAGCTGGGAGTGTAGAGTACACTACCCTGGGATCACACAGCTGGGAGCAGTAAGTGTACCTACCCTGGGATCACACAGCTGGAGCAGTAAGAGTACCTACCCTGGGATCACACAGCTGGGAGCAGTAAGCGTACCTACCCTGGGTCACACAGCTGGGAGCAGTAAGAGTACCTACCCTGGGATCACACAGCTGGGAGCAGTAAGAGTACCTACCCTGGGATCACACAGCTGGGAGCAGTAAGAGTACCTACCCTGGGATCACACAGCTGGGAGCAGTAAGAGTACCTACCCTGGGATCACACAGCTGGGAGCAGTAAGAGTACCTACCCTGGGATCACACAGCTGGGAGCAGTAAGAGTACCTACCCTGGGATCACACAGCTGGGAGCAGTAAGAGTACCTACCCTGGGATCACACAGCTGGGAGCAGTAAGAGTACCTACCCTGGGATCACACAGCTGGGAGCAGTAAGAGTACCTACCCTGGGATCACACAGCTGGGAGCAGTAAGAGTACCTACCCTGGATCACACAGCTGGGAGCAGTAAGAGTACCTACCCTGGATCACACAGCTGGGAGCAGTAAGAGTACCTACCCTGGATCACACAGCTGGGAGCAGTAAGAGTACCTACCCTGGGATCACACAGCTGGGAGCAGTAAGAGTACCTACCCTGGGATCACACAGCTGGAGCAGTAAGAGTACCTACCCTGGGATCACACAGCTGGGAGCAGTAAGAGTACCTACCCTGGGATCACACAGCTGGAGCAGTAAGAGTACCTACCCTGGGATCACACAGCTGGGAGCAGTAAGAGTACCTACCCTGGGATCACACAGCTGGGAGCAGTAAGAGTACCTACCCTGGGATCACACAGCTGGGAGCAGTAAGAGTACCTACCCTGGGATCACACAGCTGGGAGCAGTAAGAGTACCTACCCTGGGATCACACAGCTGGGAGCAGTAAGAGTACCTACCCTGGGATCACACAGCTGGGAGCAGTAAGAGTACCTACCCTGGGATCACACAGCTGGGAGCAGTAAGAGTACCTACCCTGGATCACACAGCTGGGAGCAGTAAGAGTACCTACCCTGGGATCACACAGCTGGGAGCAGTAAGAGTACCTACCCTGGGATCACACAGCTGGGAGCAGTAAGAGTACCTACCCTGGGATCACACAGCTGGGAGCAGTAAGAGTACCTACCCTGGGATCACACAGCTGGGAGCAGTAAGAGTACCTACCCTGGGATCACACAGCTGGGAGCAGTAAGAGTACCTACCCTGGGATCACACAGCTGGGAGCAGTAAGAGTACCTACCCTGGGATCACACAGCTGGGAGCAGTAAGAGTACCTACCCTGGGATCACACAGCTGGGAGCAGTAAGAGTACCTACCCTGGGATCACACAGCTGGGAGCAGTAAGAGTACCTACCCTGGGATCACACAGCTGGGAGCAGTAAGAGTACCTACCCTGGGATCACACAGCTGGGAGCAGTAAGAGTACCTACCCTGGGATCACACAGCTGGGAGCAGTAAGAGTACCTACCCTGGGATCACACAGCTGGGAGCAGTAAGAGTACCTACCCTGGGATCACACAGCTGGGAGCAGTAAGAGTACCTACCCTGGGATCACACAGCTGGGAGCAGTAAGAGTACCTACCCTGGGATCACACAGCTGGGAGCAGTAAGAGTACCTACCCTGGGATCACACAGCTGGGAGCAGTAAGAGTACCTACCCTGGGATCACACAGCTGGGAGCAGTAAGAGTACCTACCCTGGGATCACACAGCTGGGGAGCAGTAAGAGTACCTACCCTGGGATCACACAGCTGGGAGCAGTAAGAGTACCTACCCTGGGATCACACAGCTGGGAGCAGTAAGAGTACCTACCCTGGGATCACACAGCTGGGAGCAGTAGAGTACCTACCCTGGGATCACACAGCTGGGAGCAGTAAGAGTACCTACCCTGGGATCACTCAGCTGGGAGCAGTAAGAGTACCTACCCTGGGATCACACAGCTGGGAGCAGTAAGAGTACCTACCCTGGGATCACACAGCTGGGAGCAGTAAGAGTACCTACCCTGGGATCACACAGCTGGGAGCAGTAAGAGTACCTACCCTGGGATCACACAGCTGGGAGCAGTAAGAGTACCTACCCTGGGATCACACAGCTGGGAGCAGTAAGAGTACCTACCCTGGGATCACACAGCTGGGAGCAGTAAGAGTACCTACCCTGGGATCACACAGCTGGGAGCAGTAAGAGTACCTACCCTGGGATCACACAGCTGGGAGCAGTAAGAGTACCTACCCTGGGATCACACAGCTGGGAGCAGTAAGAGTACCTACCCTGGGATCACACAGCTGGGAGCAGTAAGATACCTACCCTGGGATCACACAGCTGGGAGCAGTAAGAGTACCTACCCTGGGATCACACAGCTGGGAGCAGTAAGAGTACTACCCTGGGATCACACAGCTGGGAGCAGTAAGAGTACCTACCCTGGGATCACACAGCTGGGAGCAGTAAGAGTACCTACCCTGGGATCACACAGCTGGGAGCAGTAAGAGTACCTACCCTGGGATCACACAGCTGGGAGCAGTAAGAGTACCTACCCTGGGATCACACAGCTGGGAGCAGTAAGAGTACCTACCCTGGGATCACACAGCTGGGAGCAGTAAGAGTACCTACCCTGGGATCACACAGCTGGGAGCAGTAAGAGTACCTACCCTGGGATCACACAGCTGGGAGCAGTAAGAGTACCTACCCTGGGATCACACAGCTGGGAGCAGTAAGAGTACCTACCCTGGGATCACACAGCTGGGAGCAGTAAGAGTACCTACCCTGGGATCACACAGCTGGGAGCAGTAAGAGTACCTACCCTGGGATCACACAGCTGGGAGCAGTAAGAGTACCTACCCTGGGATCACACAGCTGGGAGCAGTAAGAGTACCTACCCTGGGATCACACAGCTGGGAGCAGTAAGAGTACCTACCCTGGGATCACACAGCTGGGAGCAGTAAGAGTACCTACCCTGGGATCACACAGCTGGGAGCAGTAAGAGTACCTACCCTGGGATCACACAGCTGGGAGCAGTAAGAGTACCTACCCTGGGATCACACAGCTGGGAGCAGTAAGAGTACCTACCCTGGGATCACACAGCTGGGAGCAGTAAGAGTACCTACCCTGGGATCACACAGCTGGGAGCAGTAAGAGTACCTACCCTGGGATCACACAGCTGGGAGCAGTAAGAGTACCTACCCTGGGATCACACAGCTGGGAGCAGTAAGAGTACCTACCCTGGGATCACACAGCTGGGAGCAGTAAGAGTACCTACCCTGGGATCACACAGCTGGGAGCAGTAAGAGTACCTACCCTGGGATCACACAGCTGGGAGCAGTAAGAGTACCTACCCTGGGATCACACAGCTGGGAGCAGTAAGAGTACCTACCCTGGGATCACACAGCTGGGAGCAGTAAGAGTACCTACCCTGGGATCACACAGCTGGGAGCAGTAAGAGTACCTACCCTGGGATCACACAGCTGGGAGCAGTAAGAGTACCTACCCTGGGATCACACAGCTGGGAGCAGTAAGAGTACCTACCCTGGGATCACACAGCTGGGAGCAGTAAGAGTACCTACCCTGGGATCACACAGCTGGGAGCAGTAAGAGTACCTACCCTGGGATCACACAGCTGGGAGCAGTAAGAGTACCTACCCTGGGATCACACAGCTGGAGCTGTAAGAGTACCTACCCTGGGATCACACAGCTGGGAGCAGTAAGAGTACCTACCCTGGATCACACAGCAGGGAGCGAGTAAGAGTACCTACCCTGGGATCACACAGCTGGGAGCAGTAAGAGTACCTACCCTGGGATCACACAGCTGGGAGCAGTAAGAGTACTACCCTGGGATCACACAGCTGGGAGCAGTAAGAGTACCTACCCTGGGATCACACAGCTTGGGAGCAGTAAGAGTACCTACCCTGGATCACACAGCTGGGTAGCAGTAAGAGTACCTACCCTGGGATCACACAGCTGGGAGCAGTAAGAGTACCTACCCTGGGATCACACAGCTGGGAGCAGTAAGAGTACCTACCCTGGGATCACACAGCTGGGAGCAGTAAGATTACCTACCCTGGATCACACAGCTGGGAGCAGTAAGAGTACCTACCCTGGGATCACACAGCTGGGAGCAGTAAGAGTACCTACCCTGGGATCACACAGCTGGGAGCAGTAAGAGTACCTACCCTGGGATCACACAGCTGGGAGCAGTAAGAGTACCTACCCTGGGATCACACAGCTGGGAGCAGTAAAAGTACCTACCCTGGGATCACACAGCTGGGAGCAGTAAGAGTACCTACCCTGGGATCACACAGCTGGGAGCAGTAAGAGTACCTACCCTGGGATCACACAGCTGGGAGCAGTAAGAGTACCTACCCTGGGATCACACAGCTGGGAGCAGTAAGAGTACCTACCCTGGGATCACACAGCTGGGAGCAGTAAGAGTACCTACCCTGGGATCACACAGCTGGGAGCAGTAAGAGTACCTACCCTGGGATCACACAGCTGGGAGCAGTAAGAGTACCTACCCTGGGATCACACAGCTGGGAGCAGTAAGAGTACCTACCCTGGGATCACACAGCTGGGAGCAGTAAGAGTACCTACCCTGGGATCACACAGCTGGGAGCAGTAAGAGTACCTACCCTGGGATCACACAGCTGGGAGCAGTAAGAGTACCTACCCTGGGATCACACAGCTGGGAGCAGTAAGAGTACCTACCCTGGGATCACACAGCTGGGAGCAGTAAGAGTACCTACCCTGGGATCACACAGCTGGGAGCAGTAAGAGTACCTACCCTGGGATCACACAGCTGGGAGCAGTAAGAGTACCTACCCTGGGATCACACAGCTGGGAGCAGTAAGAGTACCTACCCTGGGATCACACAGCTGGGAGCAGTAAGAGTACCTACCCTGGGATCACACAGCTGGGAGCAGTAAGAGTACCTACCCTGGGATCACACAGCTGGGAGCAGTAAGAGTACCTACCCTGGGATCACACAGCTGGGAGCAGTAAGAGTACCTACCCTGGGATCACACAGCTGGGAGCAGTAAGAGTACCTACCCTGGGATCACACAGCTGGGAGCAGTAAGAGTACCTACCCTGGATCACACAGCTGGGAGCAGTAAGAGTACCTACCCTGGGATCACACAGCTGGGAGCAGTAAGAGTACCTACCCTGGGATCACACAGCTGGGAGCAGTAAGAGTACCTACCCTGGGATCACACAGCTGGGAGCAGTAAGAGTACCTACCCTGGGATCACACAGCTGGGAGCAGTAAGAGTACCTACCCTGGGATCACACAGCTGGGAGCAGTAAGAGTACCTACCCTGGGATCACACAGCTGGAGCAGTAAGAGTACCTACCCTGGGATCACACAGCTGGGAGCAGTAAGAGTACCTACCCTGGGATCACACAGCTGGGAGCAGTAAGATACCTACCCTGGGATCACACAGCTGGGAGCAGTAAGAGTACCTACCCTGGGATCACACAGCTGGGAGCAGTAAGAGTACCTACCCTGGGATCACACAGCTGGGAGCAGTAAGAGTACCTACCCTGGGATCACACAGCTGGGAGCAGTAAGAGTACCTACCCTGGGATCACACAGCTGGGAGCAGTAAGAGTACCTACCCTGGGATCACACAGCTGGGAGCAGTAAGAGTACCTACCCTGGGATCACACAGCTGGGAGCAGTAAGAGTACCTACCCTGGGATCACACAGCTGGGAGCAGTAAGAGTACCTACCCTGGGATCACACAGCTGGGAGCAGTAAGAGTACCTACCCTGGGATCACACAGCTGGGAGCAGTAAGAGTACCTACCCTGGGATCACACAGCTGGGAGCAGTAAGAGTACCTACCCTGGGATCACACAGCTGGGAGCAGTAAGAGTACCTACCCTGGATCACACAGCTGGGAGCAGTAAGAGTACCTACCCTGGGATCACACAGCTGGGAGCAGTAAGAGTACCTACCCTGGGATCACACAGCTGGGAGCAGTAAGAGTACCTACCCTGGGATCACACAGCTGGGAGCAGTAAGAGTACCTACCCTGGGATCACACAGCTGGGAGCAGTAAGAGTACCTACCCTGGGATCACACAGCTGGGAGCAGTAAGAGTACCTACCCTGGGATCACACAGCTGGGAGCAGTAAGAGTACCTACCCTGGGATCACACAGCTGGGAGCAGTAAGAGTACCTACCCTGGGATCACACAGCTGGGAGCAGTAAGAGTACCTACCCTGGGATCACACAGCTGGGAGCAGTAAGAGTACCTACCCTGGGATCACACAGCTGGGAGCAGTAAGAGTACCTACCCTGGGATCACACAGCTGGGAGCAGTAAGAGTACCTACCCTGGGATCACACAGCTGGGAGCAGTAAGAGTACCTACCCTGGGATCACACAGCTGGGAGCAGTAAGAGTACCTACCCTGGGATCACACAGCTGGAGCAGTAAGAGTACCTACCCTGGGATCACACAGCTGGGAGCAGTAAGAGTACCTACCCTGGGATCACACAGCTGGGAGCAGTAAGAGTACCTACCCTGGGATCACACAGCTGGGAGCAGTAAGAGTACCTACCCTGGGATCACACAGCTGGGAGCAGTAAGAGTACCTACCCTGGGATCACACAGCTGGGAGCAGTAAGAGTACCTACCCTGGGATCACACAGCTGGGAGCAGTAAGAGTACCTACCCTGGATCACACACAAGCTGGGAGCAGTAGAGTACCTACCCTGGATCACACAGCTGGGAGCAGTAAGAGACCTACCCTGACACACCTGGTTCCCTACCCTGGATCACACAGCTGGGAGCAAGAAGAGTACCTACCCTGGGATCACACACGCTGAGCAGTAGAGTACCTACCCTGGGATCACCCAGCTGGGAGCAGTAAGAGACCTACTCTGGGATCACACAGCTGGAGCAGTAGAGTACCTACCCTGGGATCAACACAGCTGGAGCAGTAAGAGTACCTACCCTGGATCACACAGCTGGAGCAGTAAGAGTACCTACCCTGGGATCACACAGCTGGGAGCAGTAAGAGTACCTACCCTGGGATCACACAGCTGGGAGGCAGTAAGAGTACCTACCCTGGGATCACACAGCTGGGAGCAGTAAGAGTACCTACCCTGGGATCACACAGCTGGGAGCAGTAAGAGTACCTACCCTGGATCACACAGCTGGGAGCAGTAAGAGTACCTACCCTGGGATCACCACAGCTGGGAGCAGTAAGAGTACCTACCCTGGGATCACACAGCTGGGAGCAGTAAGAGTACCTACCCTGGGATCACACAGCTGGGAGCAGTAAGAGTACCTACCCTGGGATCACACAGCTGGGAGCAGTAAGAGTACCTACCCTGGGATCACACAGCTGGGAGCAGTAAGAGTACCTACCCTGGGATCACACAGCTGGGAGCAGTAAGAGTACCTACCCTGGGATCACACAGCTGGGAGCAGTAAGAGTACCTACCCTGGGATCACACAGCTGGGAGCAGTAAGAGTACCTACCCTGGGATCACACAGCTGGGAGCAGTAAGAGTACCTACCCTGGGATCACACAGCTGGGAGCAGTAAGAGTACCTACCCTGGGATCACACAGCTGGGAGCAGTAAGAGTACCTACCCTGGGATCACACAGCTGGGAGCAGTAAGAGTACCTACCCTGGGATCACACAGCTGGGAGCAGTAAGAGTACCTACCCTGGGATCACACAGCTGGGAGCAGTAAGAGTACCTACCCTGGGATCACACAGCTGGGAGCAGTAAGAGTACCTACCCTGGGATCACACAGCTGGGAGCAGTAAGAGTACCTACCCTGGGATCACACAGCTGGGAGCAGTAAGAGTACCTACCCTGGGATCACACAGCTGGGAGCAGTAAGAGTACCTACCCTGGGATCACACAGCTGGGAGCAGTAAGAGTACCTACCCTGGGATCACACAGCTGGGAGCAGTAAGAGTACCTACCCTGGGATCACACAGCTGGGAGCAGTAAGAGTACCTACCCTGGGATCACACAGCTGGGAGCAGTAAGAGTACCTACCCTGGGATCACACAGCTGGGAGCAGTAAGAGTACCTACCCTGGGATCACACAGCTGGGAGCAGTAAGAGTACCTACCCTGGGATCACACAGCTGGGAGCAGTAAGAGTAAATGGAACGGGCCCGATCAATTTCACCCAGTTTGCATTCCATATCAGAGAATCGCAAGCACATGTCCCGGGCATGCTCATCCGGCAACACCTGTAACAAAAAGAAAATTACCTTATAAATACAATCCAAAATTATAACTTCATTGAGACCGCAGTCGAAAACCTCCTCACAAATGCTCAGGCAAGTGTGCACTGTGAACACTCCCACATCACAGGTAGTTAATCCCGCACAACACCTCACCCTATCAACACTCCTAAACTGTTTATCAGAGTTCTGCCGTATCTTTTGTGTGATATCTTGAAAAGCACTTAAAAGGTACTGCATTTTTTCACTGTTGGGAGTGCACTTGCAACAATTAGATTTAAGTAGAGCTTCCATTCAAATACCACGATGATGAAAGAGAGAGCAGCTGGGGCCTTCTGTTGATATCGGTGCACTGGTGCGAGAGTCCCTGGGTCATTCCCTTCCTCTGACCACTCTTAACTCAGGTTGTGGCCATAAGAAGACTCACTCTTATACCAAATCTTAAAAAAATCACTGGTCCAATCTACATAAGAACATAAGAATTAGGAACAGGAGTAGGCCACTTGGCCCATCAAACCTGCTCTGCCACGCAATAAGATTATGGCTGATCTGATTGTGGCTTCAACTCCACTGTCCTGACTGCCCCACATAAGCCTTGACTTCCATGCCAATCAAACATCTAATTCAGCCTTTAATATATTCAATGACCCAGCCTCTGAGGGAGAGAATTCCAAAGACAGCAGGGAGCTGGTGGCGTAGTGGTAATGTCACTGGACAAGTACTCCAAAATCCCAGGCTAATGCTCTGGGGATACAGGTTCACATCCCTTGGCGGCAACTGGTGGAATTTAAATTCAAATTGGAAGCCATTACCAATTGTCGTAAAAACCCATCTGGTTCACTAATGTCCTTTGGGGAAGGAAATCCTTTTGCCTTGTCTGGCCTACAAGTGACTCCAGACTCTTAGCAATGTGGTTGATTCTTAACTGCCCTCTGCAGACCACTCAGTTTGAGAGCAATTAGGAATGGGCAACACATGCTGGCTTTGCCAGTTATTTCCCACATTCCATGAAGGAATAAAAAAAAATCCTCTTCTTCATAAGACATCATCCCAGGAATGAACCTCTGAACCAGGTATGAACCTCTGAACCGTTTCCAATGCAAGTATATCCCTTCTAATGTAAGGAGACCAAAGCTATATACAGTACTCCAGGTGGGGTTTCACCAATGCCCTGTACAGTTGCAGCAAGACTTCCCTACTTTTATACTCCAGCCGCCTTGCAATAAAAGCCAACGTTACATCTGCAATCTAGTGTACAACCTATTCAATAAAATTCAGTTGCCATGGTTACAATGCAGCTACTTCCACAGTGCCCTCCTATCAGCTGAAACGCCAGAAATCAACCATCCTGCTCCACCGTGGCTGTGATATTTGAATAGAAGCTCTGCTCCACCTAAACACTGCCCGCACCCTCTGGGCTTCAGCTGAATGACATGAACCTACAAATGTTGGCTTGGACAGGCCTTACAGAACATCCCAGGCATCACAGCAGAATGGGGGTGAGAAATGAACAGAAACCTACTGTACCTCAATCGCCTTCTCATAGATACCCCGCGTGTGGGTAACCCCGTAGATTTCGGCTGCTCTTTTAATGTAGATGTTGTACATCTCATACTGCTCCAAAGTCTCGACCGCCTTCGTTGCTCGTTCGTACACAGCCATGGCATGTCGGGCTAAGCCATACTCTTCCTCCAGCTTAGCATACAGCAGGTAGATAGCTGCAAAGGATAAAGATTATAGCTGAATAATCAATAGTGGTATTGTTTGTGTGCAGCCCTCTCTCCTGCTCAAACAGCCGAAACGGGAATATAAAATAAAAACAGCAAATGCTGGAAAAACTCAACAGTATTTTGCTTTGATCTTAGTACAGAAATACAAATGCTGGGAATCTACAATTAATTACCGTCAGGCATATGCACCAAGCCAATAGGCATCTAAGAGAAGGAAAACAGGTTAAAACACGATGCTGCACCAGCCCACTCTGTGCTGTAATTTCTAGGAAATGGTTCGGTGATTCTGTTAACCTGCCATTGTCTACAAGATGCTGTGCAACCTGCTGCAGAGTTGCAGTGCGTTTACTTACATATGGTTATGTTTATAACATATATACAATGTATAAAGGATTAAATCAGAACAATACAAGGTAGATCTCTTCTCCTTAACACAGACAGTGTTATAGACCCCTGAACTGTCCTCATTTCATAGTGCAGTCCTCTTACTGAAGGCATCATCTGCCTCCAAAATTAAATCCATCATGAACTGGGGCCCAGTAACATGAGGGTCTAGCTTGAGGGTGGGAACACAAAGACTTGCATTTATATAGCACCTTAAACAACCTAAAGATGTCCCAAAGCACTTTACAACCAACAAAGTACTTCTGAAGGGTGGTGACTGTTTGAACTTGAGAAACATGGCAGCCCGTTTGTGTACAGCAAACTCCCTCAAACAGCAACGTGATAATGTCCAGATAATCGGTTTTAGTAAATAAGTGGCCAAAAAGTGAGAGAAAACACTCACTTCCTCTCTAATCTCCCTTAAGGCTCCATGATAGATTCCAAAGATTTGGGATGACCTGGAAGATAAAAATTGCACTGGGATACTAATGGCAAGGTACAAATTTCTCACTGACGAACGCATACTTTGACAACCCACGATTAGCGTGTAATGTTTGATTAAATAGTAATCAGGCCTGGATTATGCGACACCCAAATACTGTGTTCTTGTACCATTCTATACCGCAGCTAACAAAAACTGGGCAGGATAGTATAGATCTAAATACCCAATCAGAACTAGACTGACTGCTCTGAAGATCTGCATAATCACAAATGGACATGTATATTCTAACTATCAAAGCACAAATGAAAATGGAATCGGGTATAGGAAACGATATTCCGTCAAGGGTGGGAATGAACTGACACAGTTTCAGATTTTCCAGGATAGTGGGTGAATGTGTAAAGGGACACCATCTATAGACGCTACAGGTTTGTACAATTGGAAGTGAAAAACTGAGAGGTAAAAAAGGAGGGGGGTGGTAAGCAAGAGAATGTAAACTGAAACAGAACAGTATCAACAGCGCCGCATTAAACACATGGTCTTTGTTTTGAAATAGCTATCCATATTTAGAGATTGGAGGTCTTGTGGCGCAATGGGCAGTATCTCTGCCTCTGAGCCAGAAACTCCAGGTTCAAGCCCCACTCCAGGACTTGATATCCAAGGAAGGCATCTATAACATGGCCAAACAAGTTGAGTATCAACATTCAAATCCTTCCATCACATGCCAATGACAGGTGCTAAGAGCAGGAGATATTCCTGGTCAGCTATGTGATGGAAAGATAATTGGAGCCTCTACCGTCACTATCTGTAGTTCCAGACTACAACATACATGAGCATGTTGCCACAGCAACTTGGACTCCATTGTAGGGAGCTGGCTGGCTGGTGTGAATCAGATTGGTGCCAACAGTACAGGGTTTGATCTTCGTTCTGGCTGGAGTGGATTCAGCACCTGTGGCCTTGCTCTACTCATGGAGGCCGTGGCGCTGTAAGCCAGAGGTGCCTTCGTGCAGAGAATGGAAGATGATGATTTACAAATTAGGAGGAATGAGAAAGGAAATTCAAGAAAAAGACAACCATAAACCATCTACAAGATGCACTGCAGAAACTCACCAAGGTTCCTTAGGCAGCACCTTCCTAACCCACGACTGCTACCACCTAGAAGGATAAGGGCGGCCGATGCATGGGAACACCACCACCTGGAAGTTCCACCATCCTGACTTGGAAATATATCGTTTCTTCACTGTCGCTGGGCCAAAATCCTGGAACTCCCTCCCTAACAGCAGTGTGGGTGTACCTACACCACATGGACTGCAGCGGTTCAAGAAGGCAGCTCATCACCACCTTCTCAAGGACAATTAGGGATGGGCAATAAATGCTGATCCAGCCAGCGAAGCCCACATCCCGTGAATGAATTAAAAAAATAAATAAAATCAGAGCGAAGCAACTCTGGGGAGAAATTAGGGAACAGTTCTTCATGCAAGGGGCAGTAATGGAGTGGGGCTCTCTTCCACAAGAAGCTGTAAGTGCTTGCTCAATTATTAATATTTAAATCTGAGATCAGTAAGAGTTTTGCTAGATGAGGTTATAAAAAGAGATGGAGCTGAGGGAGGTGGCCGGAGTTAAGATACAGTGATCTTGTCAAATGGCAGAATAGCTCAAGGAGCTGAATAGCCTAATTTTGTTCCTAATAAATGAATGCAGATAAAATGGAGGCACAAGATTGGGACAAAGAGAGAGGGCTGAAGAATGAAGTCACCCTCTCAGGCTAGAAGCTTTTTCATCTGTACAACGTGGTACTGGAACAGTTCCAAATGTAAGGCAAAATGAGGAAGTTGATTACCTGTCACAGGTGAAGCCATGAACAGTTCACGGCTCAGAAGATGCACAATGCAGATTGTAAGCATATTTCAAAAGCTTTGCTGGAATCTAATACACATTTCAGAGCTCTTAAATCATGTTTGGGTACGTAGAATCAGTGCTATTGCCAGGGGCCAGGCTTACTGTGTGAATTCAGTAATGGAACAACCAAGTGTAGCTAATCCAAATCTTACAGCTAATTTATATTTTTTTATACAAGCAAAACTGCTCATTTTAATGAAAAAGCAAACTGCCCTGTCAGTTTTGATTGAAGCCCACGAGAATTTGGTCACATTTAAAGAATTTGTCACGAGCATAACAAAAGCTAAAGGAAAAAATCCTCTGGAAACACTTTTCACAGGTGCTTGCATCATTCACTGAAAATCGGAGTTTGAATAACAGAGTTAAAACGTCAAGTTTGTAAGGACTGACTTTTGGCAAATTTCGGTGGGCATCCATCAAGAGCTTGTTCAAAGAGGTCTCGCGCTCGTTCCAGTTTCTTCCCACCGTATCGATCGATGAATTTCGTAAGGTAAGTGTTCCAAATATCGTATACGTTGGGCCACTTAAATAGGGCAATCCCTCTCTCGTAAGCCTGCCAAAACAAAGCATAGTTGGTTATATAGAAGGAAGAGACACTTCCACTTTGTTAGTAGATGAACTATGAGCTACTGAGCCAGATAGACTAGGTTCCTAGCCTAATCCTTGTTCTGTACGTTGGTAACTGATCTTAAAGTTTGAGGCACTGCAAATGGTATCACACTCTGCAGTGAGAAAGCTCAGCTGGTCTTGTATCTGATTGCCACCCAGTTGACATAAGGCGTTGAGCTATCCGTTGACCTCTGTCAGAAAGTGTCCATCCATGGAACAGCAAGACTGGCCTGCTTTGATGCCACCTCAGTCAAAGCCTGACCAAACTCACCATACAGGCTAAAACATAGGTTTACACTGAATGTACAGGACAGAAGCTGGCAATTCAGCCCAATTGGTCCATGCTGGTGCTTATGCTCCACACGAGTATACTCCCATCCCTCTTCACTCATGCCATCAACACATCCTTCTATTCCTTTCTCCCTCTTGCGTTTATCTAGCTTCCCCTTAAATGCATCTAAGCTATTCACCTCAACTACTCCATGTGGTAGTGTGTTCCACATTCTCAGCACTCTCTGGGTGAAATCATTAATGCTGAAGTCCCTACTGGATTTATTAGTGACTGTCTTGGATTTAACTTCCCCCAGCTTGTCCTCCCCTGTCAAACTCTTTGATAATCTTAAACAGGTCTGTTGGGTGTTTCCCCTCAGCCTTCTCTAGAGAAAAGGTGAAGGTCATTTGGAAGAGGTACTGGGCATGCGCTGGCACACACACCCCTATGGAGGTCAACTTTAGGGTGGGAGGGAGAAAGTGGGAGACAATTAAACAGTACAGAAGAAGCGTGCACAGCATATGTTACTGAAATCATCCAGAGGTACCTTCATAGAGGAGCTGATTGTGTGGAACAATGTACTATGAAAATACCATGATGCTGTATCCTGTCACACGAGTGGGCTGTGGGCTGCAATACAATACTTACAATAGCAACTTGCATTTATTTAGCACCTTTAACATAGTAAAAGTTTAAGGTGTTGCAAAGGAGTAGTGTCAAACAAAGTTTGACACCAAGCCTTGCCAAATAAGGAGATATGAGGATAGGTAGCCAAAATTTTGGTCAAGGAGGCAGATTTTAAGGAGCGTCCTAAAAGGTAGAGAGGTTTAGGGAGGGAATTCCAGAGCTTAGGGACTAGGCTGCTGAAGGCATGATCACCAATGGTGAAATAATAAAAATGGAGGATGCACAGAAGGACAGAATTAGAAAAGCACAATGATCTTGGGAGGGTTGTCGAGCTGGAGGAGGTTACAGAGACAGGGAGGGGCCAGGCCACAGAAGGATTTGAGAACAAGAATGAGAATTTTAACATCAAGGCATCGCTTATCCGGGAGCCAATGCAGGTTGGGAACACAGAGGTGATGGGTAAACAGGACTTAGTGCAAGTTGGGATACGGGCAACAGAGGTTTGGACAATATTTATGAAGGCCACTCTATGTCATTGGCAAATGTTGACTGCCAGATGACAATATGCCAAACATATCAATCTGTTGTGTTCCAGAATGGCCCTCCTCATGATGACTTCTTAATCTTGGGTGAGGTCACTGCTGTGGAGGATGCCAATGCGAGGGCAACTCCCAAACAGAATGGAAGAAAATAAACACACAATGTTTTCTTTTAATTTATTCTTTCATGGGATGTGGGCACTGCTGGCAACATCAGCGCTTGTTGCCCATCTCCAACTGCCCTTGAACTGGGTGGCTTACTAGGCCATTTCAGAGAGCAGTTTAAGAGTCAGCCGCATCTGCAGATCTGGAGTCACATGTAGGCCAGACCAGGTGAGATTGGCAGATTTCCTTCCCTACAGGGCAACAGTGAACCAGATGGGTCAATCGATGATAGTTGCATGATCATCCTTACTGAGGCTAGCTTTCAATTCCAGATTTTATTAATTGAATTTAAATTCCACCAGCTGCAGAGGTGGGATTTGAACCTGCTACCCCAGAGCATTAGCCTGGGCCTCTGGATTACTTTGCTAGTGTCTCCCCCAGTTGCAACCCAGGCACCCTCGTCTCCCAAAAAGTTACAACTTACTGTTAAGCCAGGTGGTTTGAGCAGGCCTCGATTCGGATTGTACAAAAACTTGGAACCACATCTGCAACATACACTTATAGTGAAAGTAGGAGGCGTAAAAGTTTGGGGCAGCATAGGGAAAGAAATGTTTTATATAAATAGGAACATAATATTCAAATTAACCTACAAACAGATTGAAAGTCCATTGTTCCAGTCCAGCACAGGCAAAGTTCTTACGAATAATTGTCATTTTTAGGAACAACCCTTATATTTTCTAGTCTACTGCAGCCAATATAAAATACTGCTCCCGGGCTCATGTTTTAATAAAGAAACTATTGTTTACAACAACCTGAAGAACTGATTGGCTCGTCATAAAGGGGCATTGTCAAATTGGGTTGCTTATCCATTCAGTGGGCTAAATGGCCTCCTTCTGAGTCTCAATGAGAATCAGAATGCTATTCTTCCAGGCACTATGATTTTATCAAATAATGGATGTTGTGCTGAGAATCAGAAACTAGCATCAAGCCTGCAGTTCCAACAACCAAGAAAGGTTCATGCTCACAGGGTTATAAAGGTAACTCATAAAATAGAACATACTGGAAAAACTCAGCAGGTCTGCTGGTGTCTGTGGAGGGAGAAATAGAGTTAACGTTTCAAGTCCGATATGACTCTTCCTTCGAACTGAAGGGGCAGGTGGAGCAAAAGAGGTCAAAAGTAAATTAAGAGGGTGGGGGAGATTAAATGACAAAGATGTCATGGAACCAAAGGCAAAGGTAATGATAGTATCAAAGAAACATAGGATTGGTCCAGAATAGGTGCGAATAGCAGAATGAAGGTCAGTGCTGTCTGAAAGCAAAATGTGTTAATAGCAGCGATAAATTCAGCATTGTCTGAAAGCAAAAACATGAAAACAACTTACAGACTGGCACTTGGGGAAAGAAATTCAAAATGGAGGACAAGAGTTCAGGGTCTGAAATTGTTGAACACCATGTTGAGTCCAGAAGGCTGTAAAGTGCCTAATTGTAAGATGAGGTGCTGTTCCTCCAGCTTCTGTTGGGCTTCACTGGAACATTGTAAGTTGCTGAACTGGAGCGTAAACTGGCTTGGCTAAAGTAATTGAGGTGGTAAATTGGAAAAGCTTTGCTGGGATGGAGGAGGTGGACCCTGCCTGGTGATGATGCCCAATGGTCTGTTCTACTCATAAATAACATGCAGAAAAGTATTTCTTGACCACACTATAGCGCTTTGTATTACACACCTTTAAAGCCTTTATCACTATATATAATTCGTTCCTCAACATTGCAAATATAGCGCATTCAGCCCCTTAAGCCTAATTTGTGATTCGATTACCCCGTGGCTGAACGGTATCTCAACTCCAATTACCCGCCATAGTTCTATAGCCCTTAATACTCCCATCTAACAAGTTATCCATCTCACTTTTGAAATTTTCAATTGAGCTAGACTGAGCAGTTTTTTGGGGGAGGAATGGGTTCCTGATTTCCAATACACTTTGTGACATCTTGCCTAGCTCTAATTTTAAGGTTATTTTCCCCCTTGTTCTGGACTCTGCCACTCTTTGATAGGGATTTACATGTTCTGCCTAGTTATACGTGGCTGGTCAATTGCACGTCATTTGGCTTCTGTTACTGCCATCCACATACATGATACAGAAATGAGTGGAAATTAGCTGATACCAGAACCAATATGAACCAAAAATAGAAATGAAACCCCCCCCCCACCCCACCCCAAAACCCACCCCACACAATGAAAGCGGCCAGAGATTAGATTATAAAATATCAAATGCCAGGGCATGATGTGCAAGCTGTAATCTAACCTCAGGGAGTCATGATGGTCAGGTATTAGTTTAGTTTTGCATTTTCAGCCAAATCATCTGATTAGAACACTGGCTTTGTATAACCTGGCGTGTTTATGTGTAGTTACAGGATCCTTCCTCTCAGCTAGTGACCTGGTTGGCCTCGAGCACGCTGGTTTCTACATATAAAGATGGTTGCATAAATTGCAGTGGTCTGAATCATCTACATTTCACTGGTGTACAAATGCTCCAAGTTTTACACCAGGTTGTCAGGATGTCAGCTTATCCAAGGTGACAGCCCAACACTCCTCGTCAGCTGTCCCTCGGCTCAAAGACAACTCCTACTCAGGGTCACGGGTTTCAGTCATGGTCTTCATGCGACTGAACAGGCCGATTCTCGGAGTACTTGGGGCAGGATGCCCCACGAGGTAGCGGGATCTGGAGTGCAGGATTTGTTTCCTTTTCTACCAGCGCTCCACCTTGTCATTAAGACGCTGTGACTCAAGACTTGACGGACAAGTTGTCGCCATTTTGAACGATAATAGCAAGCCAGGCCTAGTTATTCACGTCAATGCTGCAGTGCTTCAAGGAGAGCTTCAGAGGGTCTTTGGAGTGTTTTTTTTTTGGTCTTCCTCTGCAACACTGGCTATTTGGGAGTTGAGAAAACAGGTCCTGGTGGGGTAGATGCTTTTCAGCTATCGGGCCCAACCCGCCCATCGCTTCACAAATATTTAATGGTACAGGGCAGCTCGTCAGGCAGCGGTAACAAGTGTTTGAAGGACCCAACATCTCACCTTGTACATAGCGAGTGGGTGACAACATAGCTGAGGTGAAAGATCAGAAACTACAGCCTCAGTTTATGTAATTTTGGTCTAAAATTTTTAAGGGGGAAACTTTCTAGAGATCATGTCAAGGAAAGAACATGACCAATATTAATAAGATTTTGGCAAATGATTCACGAACTGGGAGAGGAATGAGAGCAAAGGGCAACTCTGGAGCTTAATTTTTGGTTTAGCCAGCGATCATTAGTCAGTAACATGGTGCAACAATGAACCCATTGTGTACACTCCTGGCTTTTGCATATAGTATTAGCAGAATCTCTTTGCAACACTCAATGCAAAACTGGTGGGCAGGTGCAGCCCGGAAGTAAAATAAGCTGTTCCATTGCATCATGATAAACCTAACCAAAACCAAAACAGGTCGTTTTTCTGGTTTGAACACCTAGCGATTGGGAAATAGATTTTTTAAAATTTCATTTATGGGATGCGGGTGTCGCTGGCTAGGACAACATTTACAGCCCAACCTTAATTGCCCATGAGAAAGTGGAGGTGAGATATTCATACACACTAGGGAATGAAGCAATCAGAAAGGTTGCTACCAGGGCACAGCTATCCACAGATTACATCGAGCCAATGTCGATGGTTGTTAGATGTGCCAAATGGCCATCTGGATAATGGGAACTTGCTTGGAACACACCAACATACCACTTACTCTCCCAGCCTTAACTATTAGAAGCACTATTGGTGCATCTAAACCATATGGACTATGGCAGCTCACTACCACCTTCTCAAGGGCGGTTAGGGATGAGAATCCAGCAACGCCCAGATCCTGTGAATGAATTTTAAAAAGTGCTCCCATCATTACTTGAGCTGTGAATAAAAAGTTTTTTTTAATGGGCCACATAGCTATGGATCATGGAGCTTCATGGGCCACACAATAAAATCCATGCGCCTAAAGATGTTCGGATTTAGGAATTATCCACCAATTAGTCAAGAGTGCAAAATGCTGCCCTTCCCCAAATTCCAGACAGGCAGAATTCAAACAGAGGAAACCAAATCAGAGTAAACCTTATCAAGGGCCATTAGGTATGGGCAACAAATGCTGGCTTTGCCAGCCATGTCCACATTCCATGGAAGAATTAAAAACCAACAAAAGAAACAGGGGTTTAAGTAGATCTGAGCTGACTCAGCTTCATAGGCTATCTATGGCCCAAGGCAACATATTGGACTCTCCTGCTACATGTTACCAGAGAAGAGTATGATGATGGCAATGCAACTTAATCAGCACTGACACATTTGTCTTCCCCGGCATTGACAACAAAAGGCAGCAAGAGAAAAGCTGTTTGAATGATATGCGAAAATCACTGAAGAGCAGATTTTAAATAAAAGAAACAATTATACAAAATTGCAACCTAATTCAAGGTCTAAATCCAAGTTTTAACCCAATTTCCATAGCTAGGGAAGTAGAGAGGGCTTTAAACTCAACAAGAGGGGTGAGGGATCAAGCATAGGTAAATGTAGCAAATCCAGGGGTAGAGTCAAGGCAGGAGAGTAAAATAATAATATGGGAAATGAGGGTCAGAGAATGGCAGGAAGGGACAGAGAATAAAACCTGAGAATACACCAACAGACAAGACTAGATGTTACAAAGATAACAAAAAGACAATGCTAAAGGCTCTGTATTTGAATGTGTGTAGCATTCATAGAAAAGTAAATGAATTGATGGCACACACTGAAATAAGTAAATATGGTTTGATAGCCATTACGCAGACGTGGCTGCTGGGTGATAAGAATTGGGTCCTGAATATTAGGGGTACATGGCCTTCAAAAAGAATAGGAAGCTAGGTAAAGATGCAGGGGTAGCACTGTTCATCAAGGGTGGCATTGATGCAATAGTTAGAGATGACCTTGTTTTTGGAGATCAGGGTGTAGAATTGGTTTGGGTGGAATAAGGAATACTAGGGGAAAGAAGTCCCTAGTGGGACTGGTCTACAATCCTGCTAACAGTAACCACGACGTAGGACAAAGTATACAAGAAGTAGTATTATTTGCGTGTGATAAAGAGATGGCAATAATCATGGATGATTTTAATCTACATATAAACTGGGAAAATCAGGTTGGCAGAAGTAGCCTGAATGAGTTTATATAATGCTTTTGAGATGGTTTCTTAGAGCAACACATTCTGGAACCAAGCACAGAGCAGGTTATATTGGACTTGGTATTGTGTAATGTGACAGGATTAATTAATGATCCCAGAGTGAAGGTACCCCCAGGTAGCAGAGACCACAATACGATTGAATTTTATATCCAGTTTGAAAGGGAGAAGAGTGGGTCTAAGACTAGTATTTTAAACTCAAATAAGGGCAACTATGTGGGCATGAAAGCTGAGCTAGCTGAAGTGAACTGGGATACTAGGCTAGTGGATAGATAAATAGAGAGACAGTGTCAGATACTTAAGGGGATATTTCAGAATAAGTATATTCCTACTGTAAAGAAAAATTCTATGGGGAGGACCTACCATCTGTGGTTAACTAAAGAAGTTAAGGAGAGCATCAAACTTAAGGAAAAAGCATATAACCCATGCAAAAATGAGTGGCAGGTCAAAGGATTAGCCAGAATATAAAGAATGGCAGAGAATGACCAGAAGGTTAGTCGGGGAAAGAAATTAAGAATATGAGAGGAAGTTAACTAGAAATGTAAAAATGGATAAGAGATTCTACAGGTATTTAAAAAGGAAAAGAGTAAATGGAGTGTTGGTCCTCTAAAGACTGACAGTGGGGAGTTAATAGTAGATAAGGAAATGGCAGATGAAATGAACAAATATTTTGCTTCTGTCTTCCCTATAGAAGATACAAAAAACATTCCAGTAATAGCTGTAAATCAGAAGGTGGAAGGGAGAGGGGAACTTGTTGAAATTACAATCACTAAGGAAGTGGTACTGAGCAAACCTATGGAGCTGCGGGCTGACAAGTCTCCGGGTCCTGATGGACTTCATCCAAGGGTCTTAAAAGAGGTGGCAAATGAGGTAGTAGGTGCGCTTGTGTTAATTTTCCAAAATTTGCTAGATTCTGGAAAGGTTCCATCAGACTGGAAAGTAGCAAATATAACCCCTCTATTCAAGAAGGGAGGGAGGCAGAAAACAGGAAACTATAGGCCAGTTAGCTTGACATCTGCATGGAGAAGGTGTTAGAATCAATCAATCATTAAGGAGATTATAACTGAGCGCTTAGAAAATCTCAAGGTAATCGGGAAGAGTCAATATGATAAGAATTGGGTCCTGAATATTAGGGGTACATGGCCTTCAAAAAGAATAGGAAGCTAGGTAAAGATGCAGGGGTAGCACTGTTCATCAAGGGTGGCATTGATGCAATAGTTAGAGATGACCTTGATTTAGGAAAGTGTATTTCCCACCAGTTGCGAGTTAGTGGGTAGCACTCTCACCTCTTGATCGTTTGCTTGAATTCCACTCTAGAGGCTTGAGGAGAAAGTCTAAGCCGACACTCCCAGAGCAGTACTGAGGGAGTGCTGCGCTGTTGTGGCAGAGGCACTGAGGTCAACTATAGTATCTCCTTCACCTCACCAGCTGAGGTCAGCCTCCACGGTTTGAAGCAGGAGTCAAAACTGTAGCCTTCCTGATCGCCGTGGTTCAGCTTAATGCTGGGCAGCACATTTGCGCATTGCACCATCAGTGGGTGGAGGGAGCAGAGCAAACATCACATGCTTAAAATGTGCGGCTCTAACTATTCTGATTTACCCATCAACATACCAAGGAGCAAGTGCAAATTTTACAGGATCTATCAAGCATGACATTGAAAGTAATGTCAAACTAAGCATCATTAAATCATTATTACTTTCAATTGAAAAGAGTTGCTAGGATACGGCAATAAAAATATGCACAAAGGCAAAAGACATGACGTTTAAATACTGGAGGCATACAGAGTTAATTTGCTTTGTCATTTTCTGGATCATGTGTATTGACATTTAAAATGCAATTTGGGTGTCTGATTATTAGTTCTTCCTCTTATACAAACTTCATAAAGACTATAAAATGGAGAGGTAAATCTACAATGAAACTGGACTAGTGATGTTTACATCCTCCTGTGCCTCGATTTGGTTCAGAGCCTGGGCGGCTTTTATTCCAAAGCTGCAATTACAATGCCCCAGATGCAGCCTGACCAAAAAGTGGTCCAGTCTGAACATTGCACAGGCCTCAGACTCTAAGCCATGAGGCAGTGAAGTGAAGTATTTTAACAGAGGCATCAAATCCAACTAGTCTGAGGCAGCGAGCTTTAACACAATTGTTACTGCAACCCAACACTGTGAATTCAGCAATAGATGTACCGCCATATTTCTTCCCTTCTAATTTTCTACCCCCATTCCTAAAAGCACTGGATGGAATTGCACCTGCAGGCATGAAAAACAACATTTTACCTGCCAAGCGCAATGGCGGGTTTTAGCGTCTCTCCCTGGCGTGTCCTCTGCCTCATTAATAATGCATTCACGAGAAACACACCGGAGCGCCGGTGGGCGGGCTTGGATTTGCCCGCTGCTTCCTCACTCCCGGCGCCATATTTAAAACACACCAGAGCGTAGCCTACAGACCGTGCCTGCAGAGACGGTGAGGTTGGCAGCGAAAACCCACGTGAGGATCCTGCACCACGTCATCCCTCTCTCAACGCAACTGAGAGTGCGCTCGCCTGTTTTTGACTCTGCTGCCAAGCATTAATTAACTCTACTTTGGTTCATAGGGAACCCTACCAAGCGACTGACGCCCTCAGCCAGCCAGTCCCTCAGCTCCTGTCCAGGTCCTCGCCTCCAACCAAGAGGACACCTCCTCCATTGAAGAGCTGGAAATAAGCAGCCTGGAAGACCCATCACTGCGCTTACCCACACCCTGCACCAGCACAGAGACACACACCTTGGTGGGACCTAGATCTACAGCAGGCTCGGGTTCACAATCTGGTGGCCACCACACGGACAAGTGTCCACAGCAGGAGGAGGCAGGTTCAGCCGAGCTCCCCGGCACTCAGAGGACTGCCGGGGAAGCGGCGTCTGTCTCACCTTCCAGCTCATCATGGAGAGTTAGCAGAAGATGGGGGGCACATCACGCTGAGTTATCGGAAGCCAACAGAGTGGCACACGAATCTGAGCGCACATGGAGGTCTCCATGGGGGAAGGATGGTGGACGCCATGGAGACCCTGGTCCAGCAGAACATGGAGATGCGCACAGACCTGCACTCCATTGTGTTAGCCATGGGTGAGGTCCTGCAGTGGCAACACGAGAGGGAAATGCGGCAACTCAACATCCTTCCAGGTGCTCCTTCCCTTCAAGCAGTCAGGACAGGGCCCTCAGGCACCCGAAGGGAGGAGCAGCGGCAGCTGGATACCCCTGGATCATCCACTCAGGAATCTCAGAAGCTGTCGGCTCCCTCCGAGTCCCCTTTGCCTGTGACCCCCTTAACCTCGTCCTCTGTCACTGCAGAGGGAGCAGCTGGCCCACCGGCGGACAGCCAAAGCAAGCTGGGGCCTTCAAGACCTTGGCTCTCCAGAGGAAGCAAGCCAAAGTCATCAGAGGCAACAGGGCCAACCACTGAACAGGCTGTCTCCACCCCTGCTGCAGATGTCAGGGCAGCACCTAGATCTAGTGGTAGGCCTAGAAAAGTTAAGAAATTCCGATCACAAGTGGTTGTACAGGTGAGTACATTTAGTCACTTTATGATCTGAAAATATATTCACTTTCACTGAATAACGTGTAATATTGTCTTTCATGCTCATTTACAGGCTTCGTGACCACTCCACCCACCCCCCCCCCCCCACCCCCCCCACTAGCAGCTGCACATAGCCAGACCAGGAGTGATTCTGGAGGGAGAAGTGTCTGTGGCAGGGCCTTTCAGAGCCTCATGCAAGCACTCTCCCACCCACACGAAGCCTTCATCCGTCACACTCATCTTCCTATCTTGGCCATTTTCGATGCTGCCTACTGGGGTTCTCTTTCAGTTGTCCATCGGAGCTGACCTACATCTCCGCCCACACACTGATTGCTCTCCCATGCAGCACCCTGTGCCTGTCCAACACGAGGCTCTGCTCACTTTCACTTTGAAAACCATGGTCGTAGTCAAGTTTTTGATCAGCTTCCCTGTCCTTTCCCCTCCCCCAGTCACCCACGTCCTTTCCCCATCACAGGCCACCACCCTGACATCACCTTCGACCTCCCTACTGTTGCCCTACAGCCCGAACCTTTCCCCTTCAGGAATGTCCAGGTGAATGTACACGTTCCCTACCTTCCTGAAAATCTCATCCCTATCCACATTGACCACCCCGACCTTCTCCTTCCGACCCCCAGGGTCCGTGTTTGTCTCTGTGACACACCACCAACCACCCTCGCTACCGGTGCCAAAGCAACCTCACCTTCCCACCCGAGAGTCTCGCACTCACCATTCCATCCTACCATGCCCACCCTGAGTTCGCTCCCCAGGAGGCAGTCTGACTCCACAGGCTCCTCCCTCACACATTCAGTTCACTGGACATTCCACACCCCACCCCTTCCTCCAGCTCACTCCATCCTCCATCCTTACACCTTCCTCCCCCTCCCCTGCGAAGTCCCCTCCAACCCCCACTGAACAAACGCCCCCTCCAAACTCCTCCTTCCCTCCCATCGGACTCTGTCCTCCCCCAGGCACCTTCCCCCCTCCGAATTCCCTCCTCCCCCAAGGACATCTTCGCCCCTCTGAGCTGCCTCTCTTACACCTTCCTCCCCGACCGCACCATTCTCCCGTTACACCCTCCTTCCCCGTCCCAACCTCACACCCCCAACACCTTTGCACCCGCTCCCCAACCTCACCCAACCCTCCCCAAAACCTTGCCCTCCCCCCCTCAAACCCCTAGTACACCTTCCTCTCCCATTCACACCTAGACCTTCCCCTCCCCACCGACACATTAACTAATCATCTGTGCCAGCCTACGGTGAAGTCCGTGAAGCTCTGAAGTCTCAGCAAAGCTGAAGCTGCTGTGTGGAGACTCCCACCTTCCGTGGAGCTGCTTCAGGGTGGAGCCGCGTCCACCCAGCATGCGATGCACGTGTTCCTCTAGGGTCCGGTAGCTGTAGGCCTCTGGCATCTTTTTCTCCGCAGATATCCGCGATCTGAGCAAGGCTCTAACGGTGAGTCCCGGCTTCTGCACATCACGCTTGTCCAGATGTGTTCTCACCCCAGTGCGTTTTTCAGCCGACGTTAACAGTAAATCGGGCGTGGTGGTTGGGGGGTGGGGGACGATTCCAGTGGGCCTTACTTTGCGTCCCGTTAGCGGGTTCACTCCGGCCTCCAGTGGGATTCGCGATCCCGGACACCTGCAGATGATCCTGCTGTGATTTCACGCTAGCATGAAACTGATTTCTGCCTCTCCCGCAAATGGCAGCAGATGATTCTGCCCACTGTCTCGGGCTGTATGGTCTTATGATGCCAAGGACCCTGCACAGCAGGTGTCTGGACATTCTCTTATTTTGGCTTGCAAACCAACAGTGCTTGAACCTTCAAAAGAATAACCTTCTATACGTAATTTTAAAAATCATTACAGACTTAACCAACCCAGCTACAAGATTGAAACTCCTTCACCCAGTGCTGCAAAGATGCCAAACAGATAGAAAAGCGGTGGCTCACCTTAAAACTTTCTTCAAAGTAGGTGTGCTCCTCCAGGAACATTGCATAATTGATGATGATTTGAGGTGTGGCGATTCGCAGATCTATAATTCTGTCGTACACTGCCTTTGTGGACTAGTTTGAAAATAAAAATTACAAAAAACACACAATTAACCAAACAATAATTACAAAAAATAAACACATTTCCTTTTGTTAATCCACACCTAGCAATATAGCTTTTTACGCAGCAAGCGGCTAGGATATGGAATGCATTATCCGGGAGAGTGGCGAAAACAGGTTCAACGGAGGCTTTCAAAAGAGATTTGGATAATTATCTGAAGAGTAAACTTTTGTTCTGAGCTATGGGGATAAGGCGGGGGTATGCGACTGGGCGAGCTGCTCTTGCAGAGAGCTGGCATGGACAGAACAGGCCGAATGGCCTCCATTCTATGATGCTAACACGAGATCAACGACATTCTTTTTCCATTAAAGGAAAATTTGTCCTGCTCCTAGTCAGCTTTGTTTCAAATGCTTTTGTTTTGCTTTATGAGGTTTTCTGCCCTCGTGTTCCATTTTCAATTATTTTTTATGCTTAATCTATGATGTACATTATTCACTTCTGTCACAGGAAGACCACCAACAGTCTAAACAGCGAAGTGATACTGTCTCGTACTCCAGGGGAGACTGACAGGAGTGTGGCAAGTTCAAACGGTCTGGCATTTATGACATCAGGGATACTCAAACCTCCCCTGAATGAGATCTGTAGTTGGCAATGGAAACTTTATGCGGAGACCCTTTGGTGTTGGGCTGCCACTTTGTGTTTGGCAGCAAGATCGGTACCAGCTCATGGCAGGCAAGCAGGATCCCAATCTATTCACACCAACACCATAGGTTAAAGTAAAAATAATAAATTGCACAATTAAGCCAAATTTAAACACCTTTTCTGGTGTGCAAAGCAAGAAACCGAAGGAGTCCAAGACTAAATTTATTCTTTAAACACCTTAAAAGTGCCAAGACTCTCCTCCAGATCTGCTAACATGGACCAGACTTTCAGTGACTTGTATACTCTGTTCTGGACGGGTTCTGTTGAATCAAAGTACTCAGCTTTCCTTGCCGGTACTGCTGTAGCTCTCTGCAGAGGCAAAAAGTACAAAATAAAGGTTTTAATTTCCCCTCTGCTCTTTCTGTGCATTCAGACAGGGGAGACACACAGACAGACAAGGAAAGACACACAGACAGCCAGGGAGCGACACACAGACAGCCAGGGAAAGGCACACAGACATTCAGGCAGGCAGAGAGGGACAGGCACAATGACAGACAGGGAGAGAGACACAGACAGACAAGCAGGAACACAGAGACAGGGACACAGACAGAGAGGCAGGCAGACGGAGAGACACATAGACACAATTGCACACAAGAAGAAATAAGTGATGCAGTGAAATATTTCAAGTAGCGATGGCTCCGATTACCCAAGCAGTGACCCAGACTGAGTCCGCTCTCAGCGTCTTCCATTAACCACTTGCACTAGTCTATACTTTAGTTACATTTCATCTTATTAAAATTAAAAAAACGGTTGCAATTTGACTGAAAAACAGACTCTGCTTGGCTGTATTGGAGGCTTGTTTATACTTGACTTGCAGGAGACAAAATATCACAAAAGGTTGTAAAGCCAGTAGGTGAACAATCAGCAGCAGGAAAGTCAGCAGGAGAGTCCAGAGGGCCATTTCTCAGTGGAAGGAGCACTCCCAGATAGTTTGATATTGCCATCTGCTGACTCAACTGTGTAATCTGCAGCACCATCCACTAAAGCTGAAGGGTGGGGTGGAGGAGAGGGATGAAAGCCTCCATGATTCAAAAATCAAAGCTGGGCTGGCGTTTGTCCAGCTTTGGGCCAGACAGTTTTTCCACTGGTCTGAAAATCTCTGAAGCGTAAACCCAGAGATCTTCAATAATCACCTGACCTGTGCTCCGAGCACAGCAGACACATACAAGAAACGTCTGGGTCGGATATGGGGCTAGGCAGAATCTCAGATCTTCTGTCTCGGTATTAATATGGCTCTTCGAAGGGGTACCCCCCCCCCCCAACCCCCCCAAAATCTGCTTGGCTTAAAAATCCATTTCTCTGCTAACCTCTGTGCCTTGCAATGTGGAATTATTGTTCAGCTTAATAAAATTTTCAATTCATTTGCATCAAAGGCAAAGCAAGTTTTTTATTCTTTTGTGGGATGTGGGCGTCGCTGGCAAGGGCAGCATTTGTTGTCCATCCCTAATTGCCCTTGAACTGAGTGGCTTGCTCGGCCATTTCACAGGGCAGTTAAGAGTCAGCCACAATTCTGCAGGTCTGGAGTCACATGTAGGCCAGACCGGGTAAGGATGGCAGATTTCCTTCCCTAAAGGGAATTAGTGAACCAGATGGCTATTTATGAGAATTGGTGATGGTTTCATGGTCACCATTACTGAGCTTTTACTAGCTTTCATTCCAGATATTTTTTTTTGGTTTAGTTCATTAAATTTACTTATTTCATTTAAATTCCACCAGCTGCCGTGGTAGGATTTGAGCCCGTGTGTCCCCAGAGCATTAGCCCCGGGCCTCCAGATGACAATCCAGCGGCACTGCCACTTTGCCACCATCCCCCTCTAAAGTGAGGCACAATCGCTATCCCCTACCCTTACACTGCCCACAATTTGAGATTCGGGAAAGGCTGTGAACCTAAATGAGAATGCTTCTTTACCCCTAAGCAAAAAATAATTAAGACACATTACTTAGATGGAAAACCACATCTGGAAACAATTCTGTGAAAACGATTAGCAGGACACTCAAAGGCATACCCTCAACAGTCGAAGTGCCTCGTCGTAGTTTTCATGCCGCAGTTCCATCTCCCCGTATTCACACCAAACACCGGCGAGGTCGTCAACATGTTTGAAATTTACTTTTGTGGCTTTCTCGAATATAGTCCGAGCCTGAAACAGAAGCAGATTCAGCTTGTTCTATGAACATTTCTTATCCTTTTCAAGAAAGACTGGCCCCAGTTGTCCAGCTGGTAAAAGCTCCGCTACTGTGTGTATGCAGCATTAGGTCCCCTACATTGGAGGGTTCCTGGTTCCATTGTGGTGCTAGATAACAGTTTGCTTTAACTGGCCTTAGTACAGGTGGGCTATAGGCTTGGCCTAAATAGCCAAGTGGTTATGGTACTGGGTTTGTAACCCCAAGATCAAGAGTTCAAATCTTACATTGGCAAACCATGAAACAATGTAACTTCATCTGAAACAGATGGAAACGGATTTGTACTCGAAAGAGTTACAGGTGGGCTAGAGGGCCGAGAAAAAACAAGTACAAATCCGACAGTTACCTGGTGAGTGAGGGAGTCAGTGGGACAGGGAGGGGGCAAGTTAAGGAGGGACGCAATGAGTGCTTGAATGTCAGGCAGGGGTAAGACTGGTTTTGACTGCACTCTTCATGACCAACCAACACTCACTGGCAAGGCTCACTATATTACAAAGGTATCCATCGAATCAAACACCAACAAGAGTTCAGCACCTTTCGGAGATAAAGGGAGAAAAATGTAAAGGTGCTAAATGTTGAGAAGCATTTTACAATCCTCAGCACATAATAAAATGCTGCTATGTACTGTTAATTGTTTATTAATTGTGTTTAATTGTATGTAAGTGGTGGACATTAACTGGGGATCCACTTGTGCCCCTTTAAAAAGGGCAGACAAACTGGTGGTTGGATTTGGAGGTGCATGTTTATAATGAGTATCTTTGCCAACAAATTATTATGTAGATTGTAAAGATTGGCTCCAATTCTATCCTATCTGGCTTTCTGGAATAAGCACCATCTACTTTAAAATGGGTTGCCATAATCTGATTTTGTTGTAAAGTGAGAATATAGGAACCTCTTTATGTCAACTGCTACATCTCCCCATCCACCTGTGCTCATCCTAAGTGTTGGGAAAGGTTGGTCTTCCCATTTTAAGCACCTGGGGTCAAAATCAAGCACTTCCAAGGTCCCTCTACTCTCCCACATTAAGGAATCTCAGTTCCAAATTTCAAAAACAGCTACTGCACAAGTCTTCTAAATCTTTTCATTTCCCTACCAGTCACCTGAGGCCCCTGACTGAGACTCAGTTAGTGCCTAATTAGGGACCGTTTGGTTGTGTAGGTTCACCCTTATTAGGAACTGGATTGAGACTCATCTTATAAATGAACCAGAGCCACAGAAAAGTTACTGTGCAGCAAAAGGCCATTCAGCCCATTGTGTCTGCGCCAGCCGAAAAAAGAAACTAGCCGCTCATTTTCGCAGAATCACACAGTGCAGAAGAGGCCTTTCGGCCGATCGAGTCTGCACCGACATGAGAAACATCTGACCTACCTACCTACCTAATCCCATTTACCAGCATTAATCCCACTTTCCAGCGCCTGGTCTGTAGCTTTGCAGGTTCCAGCACTTCAAAATCAGATCCAGCTGCCTTTTAAATGAGATGAGCATTGCAACCTCAACCACCAGCTTAGGCAGTGAATTGCAGATGCCCACCACCCTCTGGGTGAAAAAGTTTTTCCTCATGTCCCCTCTAATCCTTCTACCAATCACCTCAAATGACTCCTACAGCCAGACTTTCATCCCATCAGTCTCCATCAAATTTGAATCCTATGCTGAAAGGACAGTGATCAAACCCGTTCACAATCCCCTTCCTCTAAAGCTTTAAGAGAGAATAAAGGTCCAACTTACATCCTGAATTTGACTATTTTCTTCGTAAAACTTTGCAAACGAAACCCAGAGTGAATGTGGTTTTCCAGTAGCTTTTAATGGGTCAACTGTCTGCACAGCTTCTGTGTATGTGTTTATGATCTGTAATGGAGAAAAACGAAGATTACATCAGAGCAAACACTTCATTTCCTACCCGTTAAAAGTAAAGTATAGTTGTTGGATTATGTATTAAATAATCATGTATTAAATAAAAGATGTATTAAAATAGCATTTTGGAATTGCATCGCACCGTGTCACAATTGAGATGGTGCTCCCAATATCAAGTGAAATATCAGAGACGAACGCAGCATCAAGCCTAAAGAAAGTTGCAAGAAAGAAGAGTGTCAGCCAGGATCTCATTGAGTGCTGGGAAGGCTCAAGGGGCTAAATGGTCTACTGCTGTTATGATATGTCTGTGATGCCAACTAACTTATGTAGCTGGCCAGCGAATGACATTAACAGGCACTCTGAGCAGATCACCAGCCTTCCCTTGTGATTTACATTAGACATGCCGACCATCTGCTTTCCGCATGGGCACTCGTCTTTTCCAATCCCCTATTCAAGCTGCTTATGAAGGGGGCCTTGGAAAACAGCCAGGGACATGGAGATCATGAGGCAACTTAGCAATTGGCCACTTGCCTCTTGCAAAAATGCAAGTTGGAAGTGCTTAGAAACTACTGTGCATTTGTGTGTGTATATTTTCCTCTATGAAGTATTCTTCATGAAGAATAAAAACAGCTCTAACTCAAAGGACAGTTATAATGTCCATCACAGAAGACACATTATACCACTATTAATACAGGTACATCTCAGTACTAGTGATTAAATTCTTTGTTTTCTTGCCTCTACCTTTTCAAATCAACTCAGCTGTGCACCTTTTGGACCAGAACAATTACTACCTTTTACTGATATTGGATGCAATCAGTATTTACATCGCAGATAACCTTCTGTTAAACTGAGTAACCTAGGAGTTGGGCCACTATGGAGGATTCCCCGTTCCACAGGCAGAAAAGGCTAGATCAATGAGGAGGTGACACTAATTGCTAAGTTTGAAAGGCTGCATGCTGCAGGTGGAAAGAAAAAGACAAGACAGGTATGAAGTTTCAGCACTGAAAAACTGGGGTGGAATGATTTAGAACACGATGAAGATCTTGATTTCATCAGAAATGAGGAAGAATGGAGGACTAGCATGTAGAATGGTTTAGTAAAATGGGTCACTTACCTCACAACTAGTTTCACAAACTGAAATCAGCTCAGTGACAACTTGGAAGTAACATAAATTTGTCAACAGATTGCAGGTGTATTATGTGCACAAACCTATTCTGCATTTTTAAACAGGTACTGTTTTCTTATGCAACCATTGTCTAACATTCAGGACTCATACTGTGGGGTTTAGTCTAAAGAGGGAATGAAGTCTGATGATTCCAAGGATAGAGTTCCTCACCTCTCGCGGCTTTCCTTCGTACAGTTTGACACGTTTATGCCACTCGTGTACGTTGTGTGGGTTCTGGCGAAGCAGCACACTGTTCAAAAGGAGGGGACGCCTGTTTATCAGCTGCTCAAACCGAGCCAATCGCAGCTCCAGATCGATATCATCTGTTAAAAATGGAAGTATGAGTTACTGCACTGGCCACATCACACAGGACCCAGTGAAAGCCTCACTGTTCACATTAGCATCAAGGAATAACCCCATAATGAAAGATAGCTCAAACGGATGTTGGAACTCTATAAAACAATGCTCTAGCTATACAAATGTTAGCTAGGCTGCAGTTAGAGTGCTGCAAACAGTTTTGGTCACTGCACTGAAGAAAGGATATGATCTCACCGGAGAGGGTGCAGAGGAGATTTACGGAGATGTTGCCAGGAATGAGAAATTTTAGCTGTGAGCTGGGGTTGATTTTCTTTGAAACAGAAGAGGCTGAGGGGAGATTTAATTCAGGTGTATAAAATTATAAGGGGCCTGGATAGAATGAATAAGGAGGACCCATTTCCCTTAGCAGAGAAGTCAATAACCAGTGGGTACGGGTTTCAAGTAATTGATGAAAAGATTAGAAGGGAAATTGGGAAGAAAATCTTTCAGCCAGTTGGTGCTGGAGGTCTGGAACTCACTGCCTGAAATGATGGCAGAGGCAGAAGCCCTCATCGCATTTTAAAAAATACTTGGATACGCACTTTAGGTGGCCTGCAGGGCTACAGACCTAGTGTTGGAAAGTGGATTAGGCTGGATAGCTCTTTCTTGGCTGACACAGACATGATGGGCTGAATGGCCTCCTTCAGTGCCATAAATTTATCTAAATTAGGGACAGAACATTATATTGATTCAGATCAATTTGCAACTGGCGCAATGAGTGTGAATGGGCTTTCATAACTCAGGTGCCCTTTTGGAAAAAGCCCTAGGTGTGAAATAATAATTCGGAGCAAATATAGTGAAAAATTTACAGCAAACTATTGATGAGAGATAAAAATGTACTCTCATGTATTCCCACTAAATAACAGACACACTTTGAAGGCAGTTCAGAGGAGGTTTACTAGACTGATATCTGGAATGAGTGGGTTGTCTTACGAGGAAAGGATGTTCAGACTGGGCTTGTTTCCACTGGAGTTTAGAAAAGTTAGGGGTGACTTGATTGAAGTATATAAGATCCTGAACGGTATTGACAAGATGGGACGTGGAAAGGATGTTTCCTCTTGTGGGTGAGTCCAGGACTAGGGGGCACTGTTTTAAAATTAGGGGTTGCCCTTTAAGGACAGAGATGAGGAGAAATTTTTTTCCCTCAGAGGGTTGTGCGATTTTGGAACACTCTGCCTCCAGAGGCGGGGTCACTGAATGTTTTTAAGGTGGAGGTAGATAGATTCTTGAAAGGCAAGGGAATCAAAGGTTATTGGAGGTAGGTTGGAATGTGGAACTCGAAACACAAACATATCAGCCATGATATTATTGAATGGTGGAGCTGGCTCGAGGGGCCGAATGGTCTACTTCTGCTCCTATTTCTTATGTTCGTATACAGGAAAGTCCTTGTAGCATAAAGACTTTATTTAGAATATTCACTTTTGTGCAAAAAAAAAACTAACTGATATAATTCCTTGATCAAGCAAATTAGTCCGATTATCATTATCATTGCTAAGTTCCCCCACGATCAACATCCTGGGGAAATTGACCAGAAACTGAACTGGACTATCCATATAAATACTCTGGCTACAAAAGATCAGAGCTGGGAATTCTGCAGCAAGTAACTCACTTTCTGACTCCCCAAAGCCTATCCACCATCTACAAGGCACAAGGAATCTGACAAAACACTCTCCACTTGCCTGGATGAGTGCAGCTCCAACAACACTCAGCAGCATCCAGGACAAAGCAACCCTCTTGACTGGCACCCCATTCACCACCTTAAATATTCATTCCCTCCACTACTGATGCACAGTGGCAGCAGTGTGTACCATCTACAAGAAATGCTGCAGCAACTCACCAAGGCTCCTTCAACAGCACTTGCCAAACCCATGACCTCTACCACCTAGAAGGACAAGGGCAGCAGATGCATGGGAAAACCACCACCTGCAGGTTCCCCTCCAAGTCACTCACCAGCCTGACTTGGAAATATATCACCGTTCCTTCACTGTCACTGGGTCAAGATCCTGGAACTCCCTCCCTAACAGCACTGTGGGTGTACCTACACCACATGGACTGCAGCGATTCAAGAAGGCAGCTCACCACCACCTTCTCAAGGGCAATTAGGGTCAGGCAATAAATGGTGGCCCAGCCAGCGAAGCCCACAACCCGTGAAAGAATAAATGAAATAAAAAGAATAATATTCAATTATCTGTAATATTTGCAAATTAGGTAGGAATTCAATTATTTATTCATGAACTCTCCTCAGCCTAAATTTGCGAATGAACAAGGGATGTAGTGACCCTGTAGATAATGGGTTTAACTGCCGTCTATCTGAGCAAGTCTATATTAGCTGGGGAAGGAACCAGAGAGGAAATGAGAACTTTTAATTGTATTTACACAAACTGCAATGATCTGGAATGCACTGCCAGAAAATTGCTGGAAGCAGATTAAATAATTTTCAGAAGGGAATTGGATATTTATTGAAAAGACTTGCTACAACTGCACAGGGCATTGGTGAGACTCCGCCTAGAGTACTGCATGTACTTTAGTTTCGGTCTCCTTACTTAATTGGGGGATATACTTGCACTGGAGCCAGTTCAGAGAATGTTCACCAGGTTGATTCTTGGGATGAAGGGATTGTCTTCTGAAGAAAGGCCCAGCCTGCTCAGCCTACACTCATTAGAGTTTAGAAGAATGAGAGGTGGTCTTATTGAAATAATAAGATTCTGAAGGGCCTTGGACAGGGTAGATGCTGAGAGGATGTCTCCCCTCTTGGGGGAATCTAGAACTAGAAGGCACAGGCTGGGATTTTCGTGCCCAATGGTGTCGGGCGCGTTCGGTGGCATAAGCGGACAATATGGCAAAAATCGGTTTCACTTCACCGTGCAACCAGCTTGCGATCGTTGATGGTGGGCCACGTTCCCCACCATTGGACATTGGGAGCCCCATTGCAATACATTAGCATATCATTATAATGCCAGCCCGCGGGGCTCATCAACCACCCCTCCAGGATCGTCCGCCCACGTCGGCTGGAAAACACGCCGACATGTTTCACAACAGCATGCATAAGCTGTGCACTTGGTCGGCTACACTTCACTCGGGACTTCGAGGTCTGTTTGCCCACCTTGCTTCGGTCAGCACTCGCAGTCATCAGCGCCAGGCTTCACAGGCAGCACCACATCACTTTTAAGGGGGGCTCACAGGCAGGTCCCTACCCACCAGATCAGCCAGTGGGTGGCTTTTCACCAGCTGCAGGACTGGGGCTTGTTTGGAGATGGAAGAGAAGTGGCCTCAGGCAAGGGAAGAGGCTGCAGAACGAGAGCTGTACTGGGGAAGGGAGGGTATCCCAGGGGGTGTGTGTGGGGGACACATGTTGATCTGTGTAAGTGGCCTCAATATGGTGAGGGCTGAGGAGGCAGTCTCCAGAGGAGATGAGGCCGTCTCCAGAGGAGATGAGGCCAGGTGGACATGTGAGGGTTTGTGTGTGAGAGTGAGTGGTGATGTCCCTTGAGCTGGCAGTGAGTGAGATGCCAGTGAATATGTGATGGGCTTGTGAGTGTGTGAGTTTAGAGTGAGGAGATGGTTGCCTTACCCTGGTGGCACGGATGAGATCATTCATCCTCTACCTGCACTGGATGGCCAACCTCTTCCGTGCAGCATTGGCACTGACCACCTCTGCCATTGCCTACCAAGCCGGAGTGGTAATGTTGCTACTGTCCCTCCTGCAGCCAGAGCGGGGGTAGAGGACATCACAGCAGGCCTCAGCCCGTTGATGGCGGGCTGTGTTCCTCGCCAAAAGGCGCTCAAGGGCTGCAGTATTCTTGCCTTTTGGGGCCACGTCTTCTTTGCTGAAGTCCTGGGCTGGAAGTACTGAGCATGGCTGTACTTTAATTGTGGTGGCCTGGCGTGATGAAGCGATGAGGTGACAGCATGGCAGGCGAATTGGAGCCCGCCTGCTATGGAAGCGGCGTGCATCCTGGGTATGCGTAACTAACGCGGTGAGTTTGGAATGATATGGCGTGAAAAGCCACCATTGCGGCCGGCTACGTTTTCTTGCCGCTACCGCACATGGTGCAAATCTGGGATGATTCCGCCCACAGTTCCAAAATAAGGGGTCCCTAATCATCATTTCTAAGGATTAGAGTCGCTAATCTTTGCAAATTCTCTTCCCCAGAGAGAAGTGAGGCTGGGCCATGGAATATAATCAAGACTACATTACATTTTTGATCTACAAGAGAGTCGAGGGTTACGGGGAACAGGCAGGAAAGTGGAGTTAAGGCCACAGTCAGATCAGCCATGATCTTATTTTTTTTCCTTTATTCTTACATGGGATGTGGATGTCACTGGCAAGGCCAGCATTTACTGCCCATTCCTAACTGTCCTTGGCTTGCCAGGCTAGCTCAGAGAAAAAGAGCCAACCCCATTGTAGTTACAGAAGGCCACACCAGGTAAGGATGGCATTAGTAAACCAGATGGGTCTTTATGAGAATCCTTGATAGTTTCATGGTCACCATTACTGAGGCTAGCTTTATATTCCAGATTTATTAATTGAATTTAATTTCTACCAGCTGCCCCATAGTGGGATCTGAACTCAAGTACCCAGGGCATGAGACTGGGCCTCTGGATTAGATTCCAGGTACTGAATGGTGCAGGCAGATTTGAGGGGCCACATGACCTACTCCTTCTTATGTTCTTATGAAAATGACGAATCTGGAGGGCTACAGGGAAAGAGCGGAGGAGTGTGAATAATTGGATAGCTCTTTCATAGAGCTGGCACTGGTATGATGGGCTGAGTGGCCTCCTTTAGTATTGTACGATTCTCACTGGCCTCAATACTCTGAATTGTAAAAGGCGGAAAGTCAGCTCAGGTTCCTGATGGCAATAACATCCTGGAAAGCATGGGTATCAAGTATGGACAAGACTCGAGGTCCTGTGATATTTACCTGTCAACACTGACACAATGGGGTCCTGGCTGAAGAAAGGCTGAACCGACGAGACATCAACACCTTGCCAGGGTCAGTGCAACTGTCAACCAGCAGGGGTCAGTGAGAGCAAAGGGGGGGTGAAAATAAATTAAATTAAATTAAATAAAAACAAGAAAAAAAATGCAAAGTAAAAGTAACTTTACCTTCCTCAGTTTGCCCCATTTCTGCTGTCGTCTCCATCTTGGCTGCAATCATGCTCTCCTCAAACTGCGCATAGCTATCAAACACTTGAGTGAAATCTCGAACTGTCATCACTGTTTGAATCGCCTCTTCATACACGTCTCTGGCCTACAAGAAATCGCAGAGGTAGCTCTTTTGTTTGCCCATTGAAAATCAGAACGGTGCAAACCAATGAGAGAGAAGGAGAGCGCGAGAGTATATACACCAGAATAAAGGTGAAGGCATAGGTATGTGCACATGTACCTATGATTAAGGCAAAGGGATGGGTACGTATGTACACCCAGGATAAGGGTGAACAGATGGGGTGCACATGTGCATAACAAGGGGCCTGTAAAGACTCCAACCGATCACAATAGGTAGTACAGGGATAATCCTCCAATAACAAGAACACTCCACTTTTGGACACGTATAGACATGGAAAAAGTGCAGCACAGATTTATTCAATGGATGTCCATTCAGAACCCACTTGCTGACTAAGATGGGACAGCTTGGGTCAAAATGGGAGCATCACCAAGTTGAGATCTCAACTTTGGTGGTGCCACTGACGATGTTATGTGACGTGCCAGTCTGTCCTCAATATTCCTTCAAAGTGTTAAAAGCTCGAATTCTGATTCATCCTATTTACTATCTTGTTTGAAAAGTAAGCACTGCCCAGGAAACCGCAAGAAGAATAAGCAAACCTAACAATGAGAAGGATCATTAATCTAGAGGCTTCACTGCTAACTATGCATAAAGCAACAGTAGAACCAGGGACTGGGGCCACTGATAGAGGACTCCTAGCCAACACTAATGATGATGGGTACTGTCTCCGTTTCACAACTGTTGCGCAATTGTCACGCCAGTTTAAAAACCATCCGTAAAGATCGAACAGGCAGTGGATCTTTTCTCCAGAAAAGAAATGGCTGAGGGCTGACCTGATAAAAAGTCTTTAAGATTATGAAGGGGCTTGATAGAATAAACATGGAAAAGATGTGGGAAGAGTCCAAAACTAGGGGCCACAAATATGTTGAATTTATTATTCTTTATCTTAAAGAATGGAGGCCTGGTGGTGCAGTGGGTAGAATCCCTGCCTCTGCGTCAGAAGCTCTAGCTTTGAGTCCCACTCCAGGACTTGATGGCCAAGGAGGGTGCGTTCATAGCATGGCCAAACAGGTTGAGTAGCAACTTGTAAAATCCTTCCAACACACGCCAATGGCGGGCGGTAAGAGCGGGAGAGATTCCTGATCAGCCTGTGACATCGGATGTGACATCGGAGCCTCTACCATCACTGTCCATAGCTTCAGACTACAACACACACATAAAAGTGCATGTTGCCACGGCAACTCAGGACTCCTTGAAGAGGGGGTTGAGGGGGGCGGAATTGGCTCAGATGGCTAGATGGCCGGTGAGGGTCAGATTGGTGCCAGCAGCACGGGACTTGATCCTGGTTCAGGCTGGGGTGGACGCGAGACGTGCTTCTCTGTTCTACCCATGGTGGAGATCACGGCACTGTGGGTTAAACCTGCCTTCGGGCCATTGACGGAACATGAAGAAGATCTTAAAGAATACTGGAGAAACCTCTTTCCCCAGGGCAAAATTCTATGGATACTGGAAATCGGAAATAAAAACAAAAAATATTCAAAATACTCAGCAGGTTAGGCAGCATCTGTGCAGACAGGAGCGCAGCCCTGAAACACTAACTCCACTCTGCTCTCCACAGATGTTGCCAGGCTGCTGAGTATTTCCAGCATTTTCTGTTTTTATTTCTTTATACAGAGTGGTTCAAATGTGGAACTTGATACTAGGGGTAGTAGCTAAGGATAGATGCCTATAAAGGGAAGTAAGATAAGTATGACAGAGAAAGGAACAGAAGGATAAGCTGACGGGTTTGATTAATTAGGGTGGGAGGAGGCTTGTCCGGAGTGTAAACACTAGTACGGATTAGTTGGGCTGAATGGCCTGTGACAGTGCTACGATTTGTGTAATACTATGTTACAGGTTCCCCGGGAGTATAATTTTCATTTTAATTGTGATAGTGTCAATGCTCTTAACTCCAGGATTTAAGTAACAAGGTAACTTGGGCTAGTCAGCTTTCCATCATAGTTTACAATCACCCGCCTGGTTGGTAATTGTAGCTCCTCATGAGTGTCCAATGACACTACCAATGACTTACAAAACAAAAGTTTTAGATCTGAAAACACGCAAAACAAAAAAGATCAAAAAGCAATTGCAAAGTGTTTTTTTTTAACATTGAATTTTTTTGCTGAGAATGATTAGAATCAGAAATGTTTTATCATTAGTGGAGTTTCTTGTTCAGTTCGGAGCCCATACCTTTTCAAAATGACCACTTCTAATGTAATAATCAGCTAAGGAACACCAGAGCTTCCCTAGTTGGTCCGTGAAGCGGGTCAGACCACCCCGGATAATGGCCCCAACGTTCAGGGACTTCACCTGATCTGGGTTTGTAGAAATGAGGTGGCAGAGCTCGTGCCACAGCTGTGGAAAAACAAAGAATTTTTTCAACGCTTTGTTCTTAAGTACAGAAAATTAGAATTTGCTTCTGTCCTCACCCAACATTGCATTCTTCATAATCTGCGAGTCACAAGGCAGGGAGAAGAGGAGAGAGAGAGGGGTTGGGCGGGGGTGTGGCTGGGGGAGGAGGGGGGGGGAGAAAGGGTGGGGAGGGGGAGCGAGGAGGGGGGTGGAGGTATGAGTGGAGAGAGGGAGGAATGGAGAGAGATGGGGGAGGGGGCAGAGGGAGGGACCCAATTTAGTAATTGTTCAATGTGTGGAGAGATCCTGATCAGTCTTTCATTGTGAACCATGTGCATGCTTGCACCATTACAAGAAGTGCACAAACATTAATTTCAAACATTACTCTCCACAAATAGCAATGGGAAATCGATAATTAAAAACGGTTCAGGCTAGCAGGTCACAAAACTATCAGCTCCACAATGGGATCAATGAACTGAAGGTCGGAGAAGCAGAACAGAACTAGAAAGAAAATACAATGAAGGAAACAGAAGTATCCTGATGCCTTATTGGATACATGCGTGATTGAATGATGCTGAGCAACACTGGTAAAGAAATTTCAGCTTCAATTTCTCATTGTACACGGTTAGCTCATTTTGCCCAGCGTATTGGTGGGTTGAGGGAGTTAAGGATCAGGGTGTGGGTTATCACCCTGGCTTTCATTATTGACAGCTGTCCAAATAACCTCCTAGTGGAAAGTACACAAGTAAACAGAGGGTCAGAGCTCAGCTGTGAGCTCTGGTGTGTAACCTTTTAAAATATAATGTCTCAATTCACATGACAAACGCTTACTTGATGGAGGTACTGAAGGGTCGCTGGTGCCTAAAAGACTAGTAAGATTCAGTGCCTTCAGAAGGCGGGGTTGAGAATTTAATCAAATGTTAGGTCATGCAGTGAAATTTCCATTATCTGCCTTGGTGGAGACAAAAGTGCCCTCCTATCCCAGAAAACAAAATGGCAGACAATCGTGAAACACCAAAATTTGGACATATTCCTACAATACAAAGGAATTATTTTCCATTTTAGCACTGCAGCAAACCATTTTCTTGGTGTACCTGGCATTATAAAGGAGCAATAATGTGGATGCATTCCTGAAGAGACATGCTGTCAAAGCTTTTCCTTTTGCACTAATCAGGGCAGATGCAAAAATGCCAAATTTCAGGGGGAAATTTATGCTGGAAGCTACATATACTCATAGGCATGGACCTGTCCACTGCAGGCAAAAGGAAAATGTCCAGGCATGGCGCCTTTTCTGAATTAACCAGAAATGTGGAGGGGTAATAGTTCCCTGGTGCATTTTCCATGGCAATGCCTCAACCAATCAGTCGACTTGCCAGCCAATCAGCACTCCTTTTTTCAATCAGTATAAATTTGTTGCTCCCTTTGAAATTTGGCATTCTTGTGTTCGTCCTGATGAGTGCAAGATGAAAAGCATCGACAGCATGTCTCTTTTTTCAGCAACTCAAGTTCTGTACTACCAAGCAGCTAGATAATTGGCTAGACTAAAAACTGGCTTACTTGATAGTTTGATTTTCCTTCTTTTGAGACAAATGATTCATCGTTGACGATGGCAGCGAGCCGGACAGCAGCTTCGTCCAGACGATCGATGGAGTGGAGATACTCAATGTATTCCTCAGCGTTTTCAGGAGACAGCTGTGAATATTGAAGGATTTTGAATAATATCAAGGAATTGTATTCATTCAGGAATGAAGTTTCCTTACCAAGGAGCATACAGGCTGCCAATTTACACTTGGGTTATTGAAAAAGACGCAATAAAGCCTGTTGCTGGCAAGTGAATGACTACAGTTGGCCTACCCTCTTGTTGAGAAGTCAACTTTAGCTTCACGTATTCCCTAATAGTGAGATCAAAAACTTACAATATGGGACAGTGAAAAACTATATAGCCATGATCTGTCAATCTGAAGGACAGCATCTGTGCCAACATTTGCCAGTGATTCAACTTTGCTAGCACAGCAAACACAGCTAATCAAATCTATTCCTTCCTCCCCATGGAGAGTTTAAGGGTTGTTGAACAAGGGGAATTTCAAGTTCTGTCGAAGGGTCATGAGGACTCGAAACGTCAACTCTTTTCTTCTCCGCTGATGCTGCCAGACCTGCTGAGTTTTTCCAGGTAATTCTGTTTTTGTTTTGGAATTTCATAGATATGGCCCTAGATTATAGGAAACTCTACAAAGCATTTTTGGATCTCTGCAGCTCTCCGTTTGTAAGCATGTACAAATCCGTATCTTGCTGCATTTCAGTGAATGCGTGGGAACAAAAGAAATCTGAACAGGAGTATGCCATACGCCACCCTGCCACAAGCCTGCACTGCCAATCAACATCAACATCAAATCAAGACATCCGTCATTGGGAAAATGTTAGAATCTATTATAAAAGATGTAATAGCAGAGCATTTAGAAATACATAACATAATCAAGCAGAGTGAGCATGGCTTCAAGAAGGGGAAAACATGCCTGACAAATTTATTATAATTCTATGAGGAGGCAACAAGCAGGATAGATAAAGGGGAACCAGTAGATGTAATACATTTAGATTTCCAAAAGGCATTCGATAAGGTACTGCACATAAGGCTACTTAATAAGATAGGAGCCCATGGTGTTAGGGATAATATGTTAGCATGGATAGAGGATTGGCTAACTAATTGAAGACAGAGAGTCAAGATAAGGGGACATTTTCAGGATGGCAACCTGTAACTAGTGGACTGCTACAGGGATCAGTGCTGGGGCCACAATTATTTACAATATATATATTAATGACGTGGATGAAGGAAATTAACATATTATTGCCAAGTTTGCAGAGGACATAAAAATAGGTGGGAAGGCAAGTGGTAAGGATGACACAAAGGGTCTACAGAGGGATATAGACAGGTTAAGGGAGTAGGCAAAAACTTGACAGATGGAATATAATGTGGGAAAATGTGAGGTTATGCACTTTGGCATGAAGAAGAGGATCTGAATATTATTTAAATGGAGAAAGACTGCAGAAAGCTGCAGCACAGAGAGATTTGGATGAATCACAAAAAGCTAGCATACAAGTTACGCAAGTAGTAGGGAAGGCAAATTAAATGTTGGCCTTTATTTCAAAGGAAATGGAGTACTAAAAAAAAAGGTCTTACTAAAACTATATAGTGCACTAGTGAGACCACACCTAAAATACTGTGAACAGTTTTGGTCCCTTTATCTAAGGAAAGATATACTGGCATTGGAGGCAGCCCAGAGAAGGTTCACTAGGTTGATCCAGGGTATGGAGGGATTTTCTTATGAGAGGTTGAATAGGTTGGGCCTGAGTTCATTGGACTTTAGAAGAATGAGAGGCGACCTTACTGAAACATATAAGATTTTTAAGGGGTTTGACAGGGTAGGTGATGAAACGTTATTTCCCCTTGTGGGAAAGGCTAGGACCAGAAGGCATAATCTCAGAGTAAGGGGTCACCCACTTAATACAGAGATAAGGAGGAATTTCTTCTCCCAGAGGGTAGTGAATGTGAGGAATTCTTTACTGCAGAGGGCTGTAGGGTCTGGGCTGTTAAGTATGTTCAAGGCTGAGATAGACAGATTTTCAATCAGTAAAGGAATCAAGGGTTATGGGGAAAACACAGGAAAGTGGAATTGAAGGCTAACAGATCAGTAATGATTGAATGGCAGAGCAGACTCGATGGGCCGAATGTCCCACTTCTGCTCCTATGTTTTATGGTCTTATGGGCTGATCTTCTGCCTCAACTCCACTTTCCCATCTGATCCTTATAAACATAGGTTTCCTTCGAGTTCAAAGACCCAATAACCTCAACCTGGAATGTACTGAATATCCATGATTCTCTGGTGTAGAGATTCCGAAGGTTCACGACCCTCTGAGAGAAGAAATTTCCCCTCAGTCCAGAATAACCAGCTCTTCATCCTGAGACTATGGTTCCTAGCTCCAGACTCTCCAGCCAGAGCAGATGGTTTCTCAGCATTTACCCTGTCAAATCCTCTAAGAATTTTACATGTTTCAATAAGGTTATCTCTCCTTCCAAACGCCAGAGCTCATTCTACTCAATGTCTTAATCATTCACGTCCTCCACTGCTGACCACCAGACAGAATGTATTCTCCACAAGGCTGCACTGCCAAGGTTTCTTTAACAGCATCTCCCAAACCCATGGTCTCCATCTACTAGAAGGAACAAGGGTAGCAGGTATGTGGCAATACCATCACCTGCAAGCTCGCCTCCAAGTCACACATCATTCTGATTTGGAAATTAATTGTTGTTCCTTCATTGTCAGAGTCAAAATTGTGGAACACTTCCCCAATAGCACCGTGGAAGCACCTTCACCACACGGGCTAGAGCAGCTCAAGAAAGCATACCGCCACATTCTCAAGAGCATCCAGGGTGGGCAATAAACGTAGCCTTGCTGGAGTCTCCCACATCCCAAGATTTGTCTTTTATTCATTCATGGGATATGGGCATCGCTGGCTAGGCCAACATTGACTGCCCATCCCTAATTGCCTTTGAGAAGGTAATGGTGAGCCACCTTCTTGAACCAGAGTCTGTACCTATGGTATAGATACACAATGCTGTTAAGAAGGGAGTTCCAGGATTCTGACCGAGCGACAGTGAAGGAATGGCGATATAGTTCCAAGTCAGGATGGTGAGTGGCTTGGAGGGGAACTTACAGATAGTGGCTTTTCCATGCATCTGCTGCCCTTGTCCTTCTAGGTGATAGGGGTCATGGATTTGGAAGCTGTTGTCGAAGGATCCTAAGTGAGCCCCTGCAGTGCATGTTGTAGATGGTACACACTGCTGCCACTGTACGTCGGTGGTGGATGGAGTGAATGTTGAAGGTGGTGGTTGGGGTGCCAATCAGGCAGGCTGCTTTGTCCTGGATGGTGTCAAGTTTCTTGAGTGTTGTGGGAGCTGCACTCTTCCAGGCAATTAGAGAGTATTCCATCACACTTATGACTTGTGCCTTGTAGATAGTGGACTGACTTTGGGGAATCAGGTGAGTTACTTGTTGCAGAATTCCCATCCTCTGACCTGTTCTTGTAGCCACAGTATTTATATGGTTGGTCCAAATAATCAAATAACAAAAGATCAACTAGTAAGCACTCTTCCATAGACTGCTTTAACCAGCGATTCTGAAGATCAACTAGAAAAGGATCAACTGTTCCAATAAAACACCCGAGCAGAGGCAAACAGAAATGCCACGTTTACTCTCGTACCTTCAGGTAGCGCCTGTAGACTCGGATTGCAGTCTCTGACAGCGGAAACAGGCGGACGAACTTCAGGTACATGGGCCAAATGCGATAATGCTGGGTGACAGGGAGGGCCCGAAGGGCCCTGTCAAAGGTGCGGCGAGTTCTCGTTATCTTACACTGGTCAACCTGGAACTGACAGTAGTCCAGCCAAATACGCGGCATCTGAAAATTTTAAAAGAAAGTATTGATTGTTTTATTTTGCCCTCCTCCTTGCCCTGAAGTTGCTAACTCATTCTAGTATAGTCAGTCGTCTGTCTTCATTGTATTTAGTTGAATGCAAGTGATAGGCATTAAATGGGTTTCACTTGTGCCCTAAAAGATAAGAGCAGGTTGAAACAATGTTTGTTGGGTTAGGAGGTGCATGTCTGCAATGTGGATTCTGTAAATACATGCTTTTAAAACCCTGTAAAAATTGGCTCAGGTTCTGTCCTGCACCATCTGACTTTCTGGAGGGCCCCTCTTCCACTAACATCTCACACCGGTAGCCAAATTTGGACAAGGACAAAACTATTCAATCGTGGGGACACGACACTGAAGCTCAGTCCTGTATTCAATTGGGAAATACACATATTGACAATTAGTCAGTGAGAATCCAAGCTTAATCTCTGCCACCACCATAGCTCAAGGGCACTAAGGCCAATTAGTATCTCTGTGACTGACATCAGCTAATTGAGCACAATCCACTCCAAAGAACTGATGCTTCAACCCTTTGGGGGTTGTTTATGGATCAGTATAACACAAGTTGGTGTCTTTGTACGCAACGCCATTGGGAAACCTTCACCATATTTCTAAACTCATCAAACCCACTATAAAACAGGTTCAGGTCATAGTGTCATATTGGTGTGACGTATCAAGTCTATAGGTAACGAGAGAGTGAAGGAGGATTTCGGTGGAATTTGGAGTGAGACAGCAGAAATGGAGATGGAGGAAAGCAATATTAGTGATGGACTGAATATGGCGTTTAAACCTCAACTGGAAAGGATCCCCATCAGTTTGAGATATTGTTTATAAGGAGCTGCCTACACCTCATCTACATTATAGTTTCACTTATTATTGATAGTGGTTTGCTGATAAATGATTAAAACAACAGATTTCATTTTTGGAGGTGCGGGCAGTGGGTAGGGGTGCAGGGAGGAAGAATAGTGCTAGTATTTATGCATTCACAAGTTGTGGGCATTGCTTGCAAGGCCAGCATTTACTGCCCATTGCCAAACGCCCTTGAGAAGGTGGTGGTGAGCAGCCTATTTGACAACTGAGTGGCTTGCTAGGCGACTTCAGAGGGAAAGTAAAAATCAACCACATTTCTGTGGGCCTGGAGTCACATGCAGGCCAGACCAGGTAAGGATGGCAAATTTCCTCTCCAAAACGGTATTAGTAAATCATTTGGGCTTTACACACTCACCATTACTGATCCTAACTTTGATTCCAGATTTATTTAATTCACTGAAATTAAATTCCCCTGCTGTCCTATTAGGATCGGAAGTCATGTCACTAGATCACTAGTCCAGGCCTCTGGGTTACTAGGTGTGTAATATCAACACTATGCTCCCTTATCCACTAAGTTAGGGCAAACCAATACACACCTTGTGCATGAAAACCAGGGCTCGCTCATGGCAGTTGTTAACCTCCTCGAACGCAGGGTCTGTGACACATCTCCCCTTCACCTGTTTCCGCCGCTGTTTCAGGTAATTGTACCACAGCTTGTAACTGCGGAAGAATTAGAAGCAGAATTAACATACAAGACTCTATCAGTATACACAAAATCCTTGGGACATGCCAGAAGAAAACGCTAGACTCTAAACAGTTTCTCCCAACTTTCTCTCTTCTCCCCTGTACGTGCTTTCATTGGTTCGGTGGATGTTGACAGATTTTATTTACTATCTTTGTTAATGGTCTAGAGCTAGGAGTCACGCGCACAATGCCTGAATTTGCTGAAAGATACAAAGTTCATGAAGGTGGTTTATTTCAGCGTTGAATGGGATAAGTTAGGAGAGGATTTAAATGTACTTGTGAATTGGGAAAATGTGTAGTAAGTGAAATGCAAAGTGTTTCACATGGGGATGAGAAAACTCCAGGAAGGGACTATTACCTAAGGCGAGAGAAAATAATGTGCATGGAAATAAGTGAGATCTGGTGTCCTGATTGACACCTTGTCTGTCTAGGTTAACCTTTTTAACCCAGGTCTCCTAAGTAAAAGCTTCTGACCAAGTAAATTCCATCACTGTTCTCACACAAACACATATGAGAGCTAGGAGCAGGAGGCCATTCAGCCCATCGAGCCTGCTCTGCTATTCAATAAGATCATGGTCTGGCTGTGGCCTCAACTCCACTTTCCTGTCTGCCCCTCATAACCCTTGACTCCCTTATCAATCAAAAATTGAACTACATTCAATGATCCAGTGTCCACAGCTCTCCAGAGAAGAGAATTCCACAGACTAACGAGAGAAAAAAATTCTTTTCATCTTCATCTTAAACCTTTAATTCATGTCCTCTGGTTCTAGACTTCCTCTCAGCATCAAGTCCCCTCTATCTTATTTTTTTTTGATTCATTCATGGGATGTGGCCGTCGCTGGCTGGGACAGTATTTATTCCTAATCGCCCTTGTCCAGAGGGCATTTAAGAGCCAGCCACATTGCTGTGGATCTGGAGTCACATGTAGGGCCAGATGAGGTAAGGACGGCAGATTTCTTTCCCTAAAGGACACTAGTGAACCAGATGGGTTTTTACAACAGTCGACAATGGTTTCATGCTCATCATTAGACTTTTAATTCCAGATTTTTATTGAATTCAAATTCCACCATCTGCCACGGTGGGATTTGAACCCAGGTCCCCAGAGCATTACCCTGGGTCTCTGAATTACTAGCCCAGCTACAATACCGCTATACCATTGCCGCCATTTGTTATATGTTTCAATAAGGTCATCTCTCATTCTTCTAAACTCCAGTGGGCATAGGCCCAACCTGCTCAACCTTTCCTCATAAAATAATCTCTTCATCCCAGGAATCAGTTGAGTGCACCTTCTCTGAACTGCTTCCAATGCAATTGTATCCTTTCTTTTAAGTAAGGAGGCCAAAACTGTACACAATACTTTAAGAAGGGAGCGAGAGAGAATACTGAGAACTACAGGCCTGTTAGTTTGATGTCAGTAGTCGGGAAAATATTAAAATCTATTATAAGTGGTGTGATAACTGGAAACTTAGAAAATAATGATATGATTGGGCAATCATACTTGACAAACTTGTTGGAGTTTTTTTTGAGGATGTTACTTGTAGCATAGATAAAGGAGAACCAATAGATGTAGTGTATTTAGATTTCCAGAAGGTTTTCAATAAGATCCCACACCAGTTAGTAAACAAAAGTAGAGCATATAGGATTGGGGGTAACATATTGCTATAGCCTGAGAATTGGTTAACAGACAGAAAACAGCGTAGGAATAAATGGGTCATTCTCAAGATGGGAGGCTGTTACTAGTGGGGTACTGCAATTGTCAGAGCTTGGGCCAGAGCTGTTCACAATCTAGAAAAATGATTTGCATGTGGGGGAAAAATGTAATATTTCTAAATTTGCTGATGACACAAAGTGAGTTGTGAGGAGGATGCAAGGAGGCTTCAAGGGGACTCGGACAGGCTAAGTGAATGGGCAAGATCATGACAGATGGATGATAATGTGAATACGTGTGAAGTCATCCACTTTGGTAGAAAAACATAAAGGCAGATTATTTCTTAAATGGTGAGAGGTTGGGGAGTGTTGATGCCCAAAGGGACCTGGGTGTCCTTGTTCATGAGTCACTATAAGCTACCATGCAGGTACAGTAAACAATTGGGAAGGCAAATGGTATGATGGCCTTCATTGCAAAGGAATTTGAGTCCAGGAGTAAAGATGGATTACTGTGAACAGTTTTGGTCTCCTTATCTGAGGAAGGATGCATTTGTCATGGAGGGAGTGCAACAGTGGTTCACCAGACTAATCCCTGGGATAGCAGGATTGTTTTGTGAGGAGAGGTTGAGGAAACTGGGCCTGTATTCTCCGGAGTTTAAAGAATGAGGGGTGATCTCATTAAAACTTACAAAATTCTTGCAGGGCGTGACAGGGTAGATGTGGATAGGATGTTTCCCCTGGCTAGTGAGTTTAGAACCAAGGGACACAGTTTCAGAATAAGGGGCAGGCCACTTAAGACTGAGATGAGGAGGAATTTCTTCACTTAGAGGGTGGTGAGTCTTTGGAATTCTCTGTCCCAGAGGGCGGAGGAGGCTCTATCATTGAGTATGTTCAAGACAGAGATCAATAGATGTCTGGATACTAATGACATCAAGGGCTATGGGGATAGTGGGAAAAAGGGCGTAAGAGGTAGATGATCAGCCATGATCTATTTGAATGGTGCAGCAGCCTCAATGGGCCAAATGGTCTACTGCCGCTCTTATTGCCAATGTTCCTACTCCAGGTGCGGTCTTGCTAAGACTCTGAACAGTTGTAGCAACACTACCCCTACTTTACACTCCTTGGAATAGAGGCCAACATTCCATTTGCTACAATACCATTCAATTTGTCTTCCTGTCTCACCATGGACAATAGAGATGTCAATACTTAATGGGTGTTAGACGAATATGAAATGAGTCTCTTCGACTTTTCATTGTACTGTGATGGCCCCTTCCCTCAAAACACTCAAAAGTTTGAAAGGCCACCACACAGGATGTGTATTGGCCCAAACCTCTACCTTATTAGGGAAACCTATATGGGCTTGTATAGGTATTGGACCTATATGGGTAAGGCAGCAATGCTTGTGCCTACTTTAAAAAGTTACAGCAAAAGCTGTTCGGATGAGAGAAACACCATGAGAGCTACCATCTGAAAGGCCATTGAATCAGCTGCAAGATAATGCAGTCAAGATAAAACAGCTATAAAGAGGGAAAGGGACTCTCTCCCCCCACGCCCCCCCCAACAATCTATTCCAACTTCATGTTCACCTGAGAGCTGACCTGACCATTTTAACGACAGGAAACCTCGCAGCTTACTGAGAATCCTCTGATTTTACCAGACCTCTACTCTAGCTAAAGCATTAACTTAGCTAAGAAACTATAGGCCTGCTATAAAAGAGACTGAAATAATATCAGATGCTAACTGTATTGCTTCTTTCCTCATCTGTATCCAACCTTTGTGTGTATTGTAGTGTGCACGTTTTAAACATCCGAGGCAAGTGTGCGTTGATAACTAATCTTTATTTTTAAAAACACAAAAGCTTGCTGCTGGAAATTATTTTAATTGGGACAAAACATTCAGAGTAAGAACACACAGTAACCTCACACACACAAAAAAAACTTTGATCATGGACAATAAACACATAAACTCTACCTGTGACAGTATGAACTGGCAAATGATCTATCCCCAAAATGCAACCCAATCTTTCTTCTAATGTGGACTGACTTGCAACATTTTCCAATTTTATTTCAGATCCCATTTTTTTCCCCTTTAATTCATTACAATAATAAGGTGGACATAGAAAAGAGGTTTCCCATGTGGGGCAGGGGGCGGTGGAGTCTAAAGCTGGGGGTCATAAACATGAAATAATCACCAATCCATTAAGTAATTCAAGGGTAACTTCTTTACCCAGAGAGTGATTAGAATATGGAACTCACTGCCACAAGGAGTAGTTGAGCGAACAACATAAGGAGAAACTAGATAAACAGGTGATGAAAGGAATAGAACTATACACCGATCGGGTTAAGTTAAGTAAGGTGGAAGGAGGCTCGTACTGAGCATAAACAGTGGCACTGACCAGATGGGTCAAGTGGTCTGGTTCCAAACTATACTTACATGCAAGCACTTTTATTCTAAAAGTGAGATATCTCCCATGATGTTGATCTCAGTTGACATTTGTTCTGGAACCTGCTTGCAATGCTCCCTGGCAAGCTATCTGCACACCTCTGAAGCAACTGCTCCAGTTAGGCAAATCCATCTGATTCTAGTTACGATACTACTGCAGTCAAGGATTACTGGAAATGTCATGTTCCAGGGCAAAGGTTACTTTTCATAAATGTATGACGGACGCATGCAAGATGCAAAACTTTGATCTGTGCAAAAATGACTAATATTTTTGAGTAAGCCAGTAGCTTTTTTCAGCTATCGATCTTAGGAGTCTCAATTCCCCCCCCCGTGTAATCAGAAAACAACACTGCTCCTGAAGGGAACAGTTTTCACAATACCTGCCAGGAAGTTCTTTGAGAGCTCTCTCGTAGATCATGTTCACCACATGTTTGGGCGCAGACTGTTTATACTCAATGTAGCGTATCCAGCATTTAACAGAATAAGGATTGCGAATGATCTCTTCTTCATAAGGCAGATCATCTTCCTCCTGCCAAAGAGATTCAGATAAGTGAACTGAGTGAAGACAAGGTGACACAAGAAAAAGTCACCAGTCAATCAAGCTCTTGGGCAAAGACTATGTACTGGCAATATGTTAAACATCTGTTATGCCAGCGCAAACAACAGCAACTTGGTAAAACAAAGCTAATCTGAGAGTTATTGATTTACCTATGAAAAAGCTCCTTTGAAACTTTCTTTGCAAAACTTTCTAACACCCCTCTAAAAGTAATAGATATTTTGGTGCTTATCGATTAGTGGTGCTCGGAATTATACGTGATATACTCAGTGAGTGTGTTTCCTTTGCGTTGTGTGTAGCAGCCAGGTCCAAACTGTAACTAACTGGTATATAAAAATGTACAATCTTTACACCCCAAAACTACTTAGAGAACACAAGCTGCAAGACTTGGCCTGAACAACCTACACCCAGCTTTATATACATTAGACAAAGGGTGGCCAATGACCTCCTATGCTGTGTATGTGGTAGCTTTTTTTTATTCTTTCACGGGATACAAGCATCCCTAATTGCCCTTGAACTGAACATTTCAGAGGGCATCCACATCATCTCCTTGATGTAGTCACATGAAGGCCAGACTAAAGGACATTAGTGAAACAGACGGGTCTTTATAACAATCGATGAAAGTTTCATGGTCACTATTACTGAGGCTAGCTTTACATCCCAGGTGTTTTTTTTTATTCATTAAATTTATATTCCACCAGCTGCCATGGTGGGATTTGAACCCCTTACCCCCAAATCATTAGTGTGGGTCACTAGTCCAGTGACATTACCACTATACCACCTTCTGCCCCTGTGCTAAGTTTATCCTGATTGTACACTTTAACAGCCCAATGAGGCACCTGAACTGCCATCAGAACTTAAGTTTGCTTAGTAAATTTTTTTCCTTGATGTCCACATCTGCTGGTAGTCATCATTAACTGGACTGCTTACACTCGCAGAATCTAAAGAATGAAGGCCATTGCTCAACATTCGGTGCAGAATTTAAAAAAAGAGCAGTATCTTTATGGCAGTACCTCCATGTAAGTTGAGCACTGCAATCCACAGAGATGATGCATAAACTATGGACAAGAACAATCTGCTTATCACCTCTCAGGACTTCCCAAAGCAAATCCCATTAAACGAGTTACTTTTTGAAGGTCTGGCAGCATTGGCGGAGAAGAAAAGAGTTGATGTTTCGAGTCCTCATGACCCTTCGACAGAACTTGAGTTCGAGTCCAAGAAAGAGTTGAAATATAAGCTGGTTTAACCCAACACCTTAAACCAGTTTATATTTCAACTCTTTCTTGGACTCGAACTCAAGTTCTGTCGAAGGGTCATGAGGACTCAAAACGTCAATTCTTTTCTTCTCCGCCGATGCTGCCAGACCTGCTGAGTTTTTCCAGGTAATTCTGTTTTTGTTTTGGATTTCCAGCATCCGCAGTTTTTTTGTTTTTTACTTTTTGAAGCACAGTCACTAATGTTGCCCTTTGGGTTCAAGCCCCACTTCAGGACTTCAGTGCAAAACGCAAAGCGGACACTCTCATATATTACTGAAGAAGCACTGAGCTGTCGGAGGTGCCATCTTTTGGATGGGATGCCAAACCGAGTCTGCCTTCTCAGGTGGAGATAAAAGATCCTGTGGCACTATTTTCAAGAGCTGGGGGTTTCTACCCAGTCTCCTGGTCGATTCTCACCCAGCGTGACACAAAAATGTCGACGACCTGGTCACGATCACATTGCTGCTCGTGGGAGCTTGCTGTGCGCAAACTGGCTGCTGCGTTTCCTCCATCGCGCGGCAACGAAGTACCTCACGGGCTGTAAAGCGCTCTGAGGTGTCCTGAGGCTGTGAAAGGTGCTATATCAATGCAAGTTCTCCCTTTCACACTGTTGGGTAGCAGCAGCCACCCTAACTTGCTGGGTGGGGAAACTGCCTCTGGTCAACCCTGCGGTGACAGTATAACTGGGTTCCCTACCCCAGCCAGTACTGACCAGTGAGGCAGCAAAGACCCTGACACATTCACACTGATAGTCCCCTGGCTCTGTCGTGTGTGTTTGGCATATTGCGTCAACATTTTTTTCAAGCTATTTTATTCAATTAAGTCCAAAACGAATTAAATTAAAAAAAAACCTGGGGGTCAATCCAGGGAGCTGCCAATGGCCCCGGAGGCTGCAGCCGGGCTGACAACAAATTGAGCCCGAGGCTTCAGCTGAGGCCTACCCACGGAAACTGGCTCAGCCGATTGGGAACGATGGATTAGGAGTTATTAACCGACTGTTCGTGGTTTACTTACAAAAATAACATCGGCTTTCCCTAATAAGCTGCTCATTTCATAAAGCGGCCGCTTCCAGCGCCGAGGGTGCGTGAGGAAGACGGACTGATCCCCAGGTCCCGCCCCTCATCGCGCTGATTGGCGGCTGGGCCGTATAACGTCATTTTCTTCTGAGTACTAATTGGGTGGAGCTATGATTGACGTTTGAATAAACCAATGGATTATAGCCCCGCCCTCTTTGACTCTCTTGGATAAGGCAGTCGTGATTGGCATTCAATGCCAGAGGATGATTGGATAGCTCAACGAACCTTGTGATTGGACGGCGTTCCGCGCATGAAACCGGCCCCCCTTAGTCCTTATTGGACAAAGTGGTCTGATTGACACTAGGTTTTGTACAGTTATTGGAGCATTCCAGTTTCCCCGCCCCTCTTTGTGTGACTGGATAAAATATTAATTTAGGCAAAATACTGAAACTTAATTGGTTTAGATATAATGATTGACAGTTTTTAATGAGTAACAATGGTGTTGCATGGGGCCAGTCAGTGGATTTAATGTCCCCCTGCTCTTGTAAAATAAATGTTTTTTTCTACTATGGAGCCAATAGTTGGCATATTAAATAAATTATTCATTCTTTATATATTATGGAGTATATATAAAGTTTGATATTAACTGATGGAGAAAACATGGAATCCATCATTATTGTGAAAGTATTTTTTGCAAAAGTATCAATGTTAATATCTATTGCATGTCGATTGACGTGAATTGTCTGCAGGGTGTAAATTGTGAGCCAAAACTCTTTTACTCCCAGCTCTTTCGAGCATGGCTGAGACTGGGAACTCACTGAATAGCAGCAACAGCTGCGATATAAATAAAGCAAAATGAAAGGAAAAGGGGCAATAAAGGCAATAATATATTTTTTAAAACTTCTATTATATTTCGCCTTTAACGTGCTGAAACGCCCCAAGATGCATCACAGGATCATTATAAAACAAAATATGACACCAAGCCACATAAGGAGATATTAGGATAGATGGCCGAAAACTTGGTCAAAGAGGTAGATTTTAAGGAGTCTCTTAAAGGAGGAAAGCGATGTAGAGAGGTGTAGGGAGCTGGGAATCCCAGATCTTGGGGTTTAAGCAACTGAAGGTCTGACCACCAATGGTGGAGTGATTAAAATTGGGGATACTCAAAAGGCCAGATTTAGATGAATGCAGATATCTCGGAGGCTTGTGGGGCTGGAGGAGGTTACAGAGGTAGGGAGGGGAAAGGCTATAGAAAGATTTGAAAGCAAGGGTGTAAGTTTATAAATTAAAAAGATGCTTGACTGGGACCTGACGTAGGTTGGCGAGCACAGGGCTGATAGGGGATTGGGATCTGCTGCCAATCAAGGCATGAGCAGCTGAGTTCTGGATGACCTCAAATTCAGTCGGTAAGACGCGGAAGAGCAGCCAGGAGTGCGTTGGAATAGTTGTGCCTAGAGGTAACAAAGGCATGAATGAGGATTTCAGTAGGCTGTGAACTAAAGATAGGGATGAAATGCGGCTTTGTTGCAGAGGTTGAAATAGGCGGTATTAGTGTTGGCATGAATATGAGGTTGCAAGCTCATTTCAGAATCAAATGCTGAGAAATCCTAGATACGTGTATCCAAACTTTATAATTTGTTGTGTCTGTTAAAGTGGCCGTAGATATTAATTCCAGATGTTTTTCAGAAATCCATTCCATGTTTTGTGAGGTTTGGTAGAGGCTACAGAAACCAGCAGGAAGATGAATCTCAGCAAGGTGATTGACAGGAGGATATGATGGGGTGAATATGGCGGCTGTTAATCTGTTGCTAAAATAAATGGAGAAAACTGGAGGTGAGAAACAGATAAGGTTATTTGAGTCATTCTCACTGTCACTGTGTGGGTGATGTTTTTACTTGCTGGTCTTCCAGCGCAAAGAGTTGTCTTCGACCAAGTGTTGCAGACTGACACATTCCGAGGTCCAGGACTACATGCTGAGGGACGCACTAAAGCTTGGGGCAGCCACCGCAAAGGCCCAATGGGGAAAGGTCACAGTCTAAGACCTTTCTGCCATAGTGCACTGAGGATCTGGAAACTGTGTAAAACCCCTCAAGCTGTATGGGATGGAATGTATATTGTAAATATCAGGGGTATTGAAATTGTATTGAGGCACCTCAGAGAGGAACATGCTGTATGAAGTTATTACATCTTTTGTAATTTTCAATTTGAGATATTTTGCTCTCAGGCTCCATGCCTGACATGGAATGTATATTGTCGAGTATCACCATTGTGTAGAGGCACCTAAGAGTGGAAGGTACTCTATGAGACAAGTCAAATTTTATTGCACTTTCTGTATTTTTCACATAGAAATGTTTTGTAATGTACTTTTACAAATTTTATGAATAAAGTATATTGTTGGAAAAGAAAATACTTTGGCTCAGATCATTGATTTGTTTTAGCTTCAACAACAAATGGGTTTTCCACTCCACCATCATCAAGATCATCACCCAAGCGCAGAAGGTGAGAATCTAACCCTATACAACATCTTATCTTCTTTGTTAATGATGAAAATTAGGTGAAAAACCTTAACAGCTGTAACCCTAAACTGACTTACGAGACGTTTTAAAGTTGTGTCTGCTGCAAAACTGCTGAAAAAAGTCAGTCCAAAGAGAAGCATGTGCCATTAATGAGTTAATAGGGCCACACTGTCACTGATTGGCTGAAGGTGGATGATGCCATCGCCATGTGGATGCTGCAAGGGGTTGAAGATATGGAAGGACAGAACAGGAACAAAGAAACAAGGAACAATCTGTTTCGACACATGGTCACCTGTTCTTTGACAGATAGGGAGTAACGTCTATCTTTTGTATTTAGTGCCTTGCTGCTAGAACAAGTTGCTTTGTAATCACTAAAATTATTGATGGCGCTGGCTGTTTTGTCAAATGAACTACGTAACCAATAACATAGTATGGAGAGAATTAAGTGGGAATATAGATTTTCCATTTTAAAATCAAGATTTGGTGCCCAATTTCCATTTTGGAAATATCTGACTTGTCAACTCAAAGATTGAAAAAACAGTCAGGACAACTCTGTTCTAAGAGCTGGCTTTCCTGGTTTAAACTGGTACCAACACATCTTGCCCTGAAGTTGGTGTATTATCGGGAAAACCCAACTGTTTCTCCAATTCCTTCGGGGGAGGGAATCTGCTATCCTTCCCTGGTCTGGCCTTCATGTGACTCCAGATCCACAGCAATGTACTTGACTTTTAACTGTCCTCTGAAATGGAGTAGCAAGCTACTCAGTTGTAGTCACTTGGTAGTACAGAACTTGAGTATGTCTTTAAAAAGAGACATGCTGTTGAAGCTTTTTGTCTTGCACTCATCAGGACAGTTTCACAAGAATACCAAATATCAAAGAGAACAATTTATACAGCGTGAGGAGAGGGTGCTGATTGGTTGGCAAGCGTATGTCCTGATGAGTGCAAGACATACAGCTTTGACAGCATGTCTCTTTTTTCAGCAATACTCAGTTGTATTAAACTGCTAATGAGAAAAGCATTCTGAGTATATCAACCACTTGAGCTGCAGCAGTTCAAGAACATTGCTCAAGGGCAATTAGGATGGGCAATAAATGCCAGCATTGCAATCAATGCTCACATTTCAGGAATGAATAAAAGAACAAATCTCAGACATTTTATAATGGAGAGTAACTACAAATTATTGGAGTTTTCTTGACATGAAATGTACTCTACATTAAAATTCACTAGGGCTGAAGAGAGTGGGATGGAAGTGAAGAAACATTGAAGAGAAAATAGGCAAATGAAGATCAGTTATATGTCAAACATGCAACATATAGATATCTTTATTAATATTTTGTACCAATTCTCAATGAAAACACAGTCAGAGCGATACACTCTGTTTCAATGACAATTAATAAATGATGACTTGTATTATTACACGATAGTTCTAAGCATATTTGAAACAATTCTTAAAGAGGTTTGAACGTATCAGGGTGGTGCAGTTTAACAAGAGGGAAGACCAGGCCAATACAGTCAAATGTCTGCCTCAGTTTAGCTGGGTCACAAAACCACAACAGAGAGCAAAAAAGGTTTGCCTCAAACAAGGAGTGTTCACAAAAATTAATATTTAAGGGAAATGATTCAGTATTATGGTCCATTTGCTTTTCCTCTGGCAGTTTCTCACACACTCTCGATTAGTCAGGTCAACTGCAATTTCGTCAGGTTCAACTGGAATCCAACCCTGACTTGCTCATTCAGCTTCAATGTCTGAAACAATACAGGATTGAATGACTGATTCTAAAGTCACAATAGATTAACTAGGACAAAGTTATGATGTCTCACATAACGCTTAAGTAGGTAAAGCACCATGATCTCTCAAAAAAAAATACAGAGCACTGTTAATAAGTGCAGCATTGTTTTATCTGGCTTCCTGTTACTGATGCATTCATCAACACCTTTAAAAAGTATTTTGGTTAATGGATGGTCTAACAGGAGGAACGAAGGCTTTGAAGATGAGCAAAATAAGCATGAGATCAGGTGCTTACAAAGATAGTGAAGTGTCCGTTGTGGCTCAGTGGGTCTTGTTCTCATCTCTGAGCCAGATGGTTGTGGGTTTGAGCCCTAGAGCCTTCAGACCATTCTGTACCTACTTCTGAGGGCATAACGCACTGCCTTAGGTGCTAAATTTTGGATGAGAGGTTAAACCAAAGGCCCAGCTGCCCTCTCAGGTGGATGTAGATGATTCCATGGCACTATTTTGAAGAAGAGTAGGGGAGTTCTCCAAGGTGTCCTGACTAATATTTATTGCAAAAATAAATTATATGGTCATTGTCACATTGCTGTTTGTGGGAGCTTGCTGTGCACAAAGTGGCTATCGGGTTCCTGCATAATAACTTCAAAAGTGCTTCATTGGTTGTGATGCATTTTGAGATGTCTTGAGGCTATGAAAGGCACTAAATAAATGTAAGTCCTCCTTGGCTATATAATGCAAATTGAGTGGTCTAGATTAGTATCTTACAGCTACGTTTGATTTAAAATGGGAAGAAGGAAACTAGCTTTCTCCCACTAGATTGAGTGAGTTAGATAGAGTTTGTGATCATGGTCTGTGTGCATGATTCATGGAAGGAATGAATGAATGTTTTTTCTCACTCCATACACCCTTACAATCCTATGAATACTTCTGCTAACTTACGCCAAGTGTTGGGTGACTTTATTAATTGGGCTGAATGGAAAGAGTTGCTGAGCCTGAGTGCAATTATCAGTACAGATACCAGCTGAGAGGTTCCATTATTTATAATAACCAGGAGTTTATCAACTTCAACTACATTCAGTGCTGATGGGGATGTTAGAGAGTGTGGAATGGGAAAAGACCATTCAACTCAACAAGGTGATTTAGAATCATAGAAAGTTTATGGCACAGAAAGAGGCCACTCAGCCCATCGTGTCTGCGCCGGCTGAAAAACGAGTCCCCCAGCCTAATCCCACCTTCCAGCATTTGGTCTGCAGCTCTGCAGGTTACGGCAGTTCAGGTGCACATCCAGACACCTTTTCAATGACTAGAGGGTTTCTGCCTGTACAACCCTGTCAGGCAGTGAGTTCCAGACCCCCACAACCCTCTGAGTGAAAATGTTTTTCCTCATCTCTCCTCTAATCTTTCGACCAATCACCTTAAATCTCTGCCCCCTAGTCACTGACCACTTTGCTAAAGTAAATAGGCCCTTCCCATCCACTCTATCCAGGCCCTCACAATTTTGTACATCTCAATCAAACGCCCCCTTCCATATGAACCACTCGTTCTAACTGGGGCATGCTGCTGCCGATTTGATCTTCTGCTGCCATGGTACATTCATCCCTCTAATTCATTAATACCCTCATGGTGACATCCATCATCAGCTTGAAGGTCCCCAGATGCACCTTGCCTCTCCTATCCTACTTGTTAAGGAAATTCTTCCTACTGAAGATGGTCTCTAAATAGAGGGGTAATTTTTTACAAAATTGTGCTCCAGGCCAAGAGTCTCACACACTGGGACAATATCAACAGGGTCCAGGAGAGGGGTGGTACTGACTGGCGTGACGCTATGGGTGCTGTTCCCGATATCTACCCGCCGGCCCCCATTGCCATTTTGCCCATGCCGAGAAGACGTTGAGATGCCCACTAGCTTGTGGGCCAATTGAGGGCGTTAAATGGCTATTAACTGGCCACTTAAGGGTCTCTACCCATCACTTCTGGGACATAAGCCTGTGTGGTTGGAGGATCGCATCCAAATGTGAAGCTCGGCACCTTTCACTGCTCAGGTTGGTGGTGGGAAAGTTGGGAGGGGTACCTCCTTTATATGATCCCTGGGCCCATTGAAAGCCCTTTCCCAAGGTCCTTCCCCTTGACTTTTCCCTCCCCTCCATGGCCTGTCCACCCTGACGCACCCCCCCCACCATCCCCCCCGCCCCACCTTATCACCCTGCTCACTGGTGTCTGCCAGCCATCTGCCTCCATTGATGAGTGCCACCGGGGACTGGATGCAGTCCCAGCAATGGTCACCACTGCCAGTGGCAGTGCTGGGACCAGAAAGCCTGGCAGCTCTTAGAGGCGGGACTTCCTCCCCAGATCAGGGCAGAAGACTCGCTTCCAGCCTGACAGACATTCAGTGATTGCGCGGTAAGACAGCAGAGTGGTGGTGAGCTTGCACCCTGTACTCACATTGAGAGGGGAGGGAATGGCAGGGACCTGGACCAGCATAAAATCCCAGCCATGGAATGTACAACGCAGAAACAGGTCATTTGATCCAAGTGAGTCCATGCTTGTGCTTGGCATGAACTTCCTCCTGCCCTTCTTCATTTCATCCCATCAACATATTCTTCTAACCGTATCTCCCCCATGTCTTTATCTAGTCTCTTATTAAACACATCCACTTCTAATACATCACCTGACAAGTGTTTGTCAGATGCAGGCACCAATAGGAGAAAAGAATTTGACTAATTGGATAGTTCTTTCAAAGAGCCAGCAACAGACATGATGGGCTGAATGTTCAGCCTTCTGTGCTGTACGATTCTGTCACAAGGGTTGGCCATTTCAAAGGTCTTGTTTGAAATTACTCAGATCATTTTTGGGACTGGAATCCATTGCCATGTTCGTTCATAAATCTGGGCCTAACTACTCTTGAGCTACAACTGACTGGCACCGCAGATACTCGTATATCTGGAAGTGAAACACTTCTGCTGAGAAACTCGTTCTTGCCTTTATCAGTGGACCGTGTATAGCACTCGGACATCTGGAGACCGGGTAAGTTGTCACAGGTCACACGTTGATCATCTAAACGCTGGCCCTGTTTGTCAGCGAGCAGGTCCAGGAGTTCATTGATTGGGCGCTCACAGTTAGACTCTGCCAGATAAAAGCCGAGAAACTCATTTAAGTGCAGGATGCATGAACAGACAGATCAAAAACAAGAAAAAGAAAGTTTTAAGAGGAATTTAAGCACCTCCCCTTGATAGGCCCAAGTACTGCCAAAGTGAGCCATACAGACTAGGAATTGAATTTATTTGATTGACAGTCACATTAATTTAGGCGGAGTTAAGATTACACTCACAGTGGTGTGTCCAGGCACAGCATCATTAGACAGTTGAGACAATGCACTGTGTTTAAGACATGACAGATAAGGAAGAAAGCATTGGACAATTAGGCTACCAAGTGTCTGTGGAGAGAGAGACAGAGTTAACGTTTCGAGTCTGTATGACTCTTCTTCAGAACCCTGAAGAAGAGTCATACACATTCGAAACGTTAACTCTGTCTTTCTCTCCACAGATGCTGTCAGACCTGCTGAGTTTTTCCAGCATTTTTTGTTTTTGTTTCAGATTTCCAGCATCTGCAGCATTTTGCTTTCAGGCTATCAAGTGTGTTCCATTAACAAACCTTATGCAACTTGCACTGGCACAGCACAGACAATACTTGCAAAGTGCTTTTTGGGAGAGATTCAAGTTAACTCCGAAGGTGAATTGAAGGAGTCCTTCCTTGATGTTTATTTTAACTTGAGTATTTAAAAAACAAAAAGTTTGCAACTGGGTGTTAAAACAAAGGAATTCAAAATAAATGCAAGAGCCAATGAACCATAAGAGGAAGCGCCACTTCCATATTTCGGCAACAGACACTTAGAGATCAGTTGTGAAGCAAACACACACACACACACACACACACACACACATGGGCACACACACACACACACACACGCACACACACACACACGCACACGCACACGCACACGCACACACACACACATACACACACATGGGCACACACACACACACACGGGCACATACACACACACACACACACACACGCGCACGCATGGGCACATACACACACACACCCACACACATACACACACACATACACACACACACACGGGCCCATACACACACACACACACATGGGCACATACACACACACACAGGCACACACACACACAGGCACATACACACACACGGGCACATACACACACACAGGCACACACACACACACACACACACACACACACAAACACACATGGGCACACATGGGCACATACACACACACAGGCACACACACACACACAGGCACACACACACACACACGGGCACACACACACATGCACATGCACACACACACACACACATGCGCACACACACACGGGCACATACACACACACACACACACACACACGCATGGGCACATACACACACACACCCACACACATACACACACACATACACACACACACACGGGCACATACACACACACACACACACACATGGGCACATACACACACACACACACACATGGGCACATACACACACATACACATGGGCACATACACACACACACACACACATGGGCACACACACACACACACACACGCACACAGACACAGGCACACATGGAGCACAGCTCCCTCTATGTTGCTTCAAATAATACGATCAGAACTATCTCCAAACACTGCTTGTGGAGCTCGGCCGATTGAATTGAATTGAGGCCACACTGTGACCAGCTTGTTTACAACCCTTGAACTGGGAAAAGGACAACTGCTTTGATGTGGAGAGTGATGTTTCTTCTTGTGGGAGAATCTAGAACTCAGGGTCACTGTTTAAAAATAAGGGGTCACCCATCTAGGGCAGGGATGAGGATTTTTTTTCTCTCAGAGGATCATGGGTCTGTGGAACACATTTTCCCCAAAAGGAGGTGGAAGCAGAGTCTTTGAATATTTTTAAGGAAAAGGTAGCTAGGTTCTTGATAAGCAAGGAGATGAAAGATTACCAGGGGGTTGGCGGTATTGTGGAATTGAGGTGAATGACAGGGGAGGCTTGAAGGGCCAAATGGCATACAACTGCTCCTAATTCATATGTTCGTTCGTATGACCCCATCAAACTACCTGGATTCAATGAGTGCCCTCAGGTGCCAACCCAGTATGCCAGCTCTAGGGAATGTCATTCTGTGTGACATTGCCAGTACGGTTCCTGCACTGCACTTACTGTTTATGTCAATAATTGATTTTTTAGAAGGTGTCTCATTTCGTCCAAGATTGCATCGCTGGTCATCCATTCGGTTACTCTGAGCATGACTCACCATGTCGAAGAACCCTTCATTTTCTGCCTCATTGGGATCAATTTCCTGTGGGGGGGAAGAAATAACAGGTGCTGAGCATTTATCAAATAGCCCTAGGATTCTGTGATAGGAACATCAGTAGGCCATTCAGCCCCTCCAAACTGCGCCTATTGCAAATAAGTCCCACTGTTGTCCTGTTTAGACAGTAATTCTGGGCATCAGCAAAAAGTACTTCCTCCAAGGATTTTTCATGCACAAAATAAGTGCATTGCTTGACTCACTAATATGTATATTAAGGTTGCAAATAAGCAGTCTCTCTCAGAGAGACTGGTGTAGTGTTTGATTTTGGGTGTCATCTCATTTGGCATTCCTTCTGACATGTAACTGGAATTCCGAGAGTTTCATTTGGGATGTTAGAAACTCCTTGTGGAGCAAGTAATCCTATTCTAATAGGATCTCTCCTGAAGTTGACCACTTCAGCTTAGATCTCTTCCCCAGAGAGCAGTGGAGGTTGGGTCATTGAATATCTTCAAGGCTGTGTAGACAGGTTTTTGATCGACAAGGGAGTCAAGGGTTATGGGCAATAGGCAAGAAAGTGATGTTAAAGCCTCTGTTAGGTCAGCCATGACCTTATTGAATGGCGGAGCAGGCTCAATGGGCTGAATAGCCTACTCCTGCTCCTTTCCTTATGATCTTACGATCTCTAATATTCCAGTTTCAGTTCTCATACTTCATCCTTTGAAACACTCTTCTGGTGCATCTCTTCAGTGGATCTCTCCTTCCTTCAAGAAATGATTGAAAACCTATCTTTTTGACTGTTTTGCTGCCATTCCTTGCATTCTGTAGCTGACCTTCCTCCCCACTCGTAAAGCACCCTGACACCTTCTTCTTAATCTACAAAAAAGGTTGCAAATTTAGCTTTGCCACTAATTCTTCCATTCATACTTTATATATTAAACAAAACTAGCACCTGTCACGTAGAAAATTGTCCCAAAGTTACAGAACCAAAAGACGAGAGATTAGAAGAGATGGCCAACATCTTGGTCAAAGGAGGAGAGGTAGGGGTGGAGATGTGTAGGGAGGGTCTTCTAGAGGATGGGCCAAAATTGGTGGGAAAGTGAATGGTGATGGGGGCGGGGGAGGTGGAGGGAAGCATCAGAATTAAATGTTGGAGGAACAGATGGCCTTATAGGACAGGAGGAGTTTACAGAGAAAAGGAGTGGCCATGGAGGCTTTTAAAGACAAGGATAAGGATAATCAATGGCTCAGTGTGTAGATTACAGTGATCCTGAGCCACACATTTCTTTGGCTTAGCTGGACTGAATCTGTTTGTAGCAGCTAACTCAATGGTCCTGGGTCAAGTGGAGTGGAAAATCATTCAGGCTTCCCATCTGAGACTTCTTCCGGTAAATGCTGGACATCGGGGAGGACAGTGAAGCTTCCCAGGATGAAATTATCTGTCAACGTTCACAGTCTAGGCACACACAGGAAGAATAGCCACAAGGCACTGGCTGCTGAAGCAACTGGACCCATAGCCAGAAACATGGACCAGCACCTTCAGGAGTGGAAGGGGATAAAATTAAACGGGGAATTAATAAGGAATAAAAAAAAAGACATGTACAGGCAAGATGAGGAAGACTTGAGGGAAACATTCAAGCTGTTTGACAAATGAGTATTTCAAGGCTGACGATGGAATTAAAAGCCAATATAGCAAACTTAATCCCCAGTGCTTGTAGGATTTCTTCAAGCTACTGGCTATAAATATTTAATTTTTCAGCTTTGATAGAATTCCTATTTATGTAGCGTGAGATGTCAATGAGTTTCACACAGAGAGGGTTAGGCCCACACGGTATATCGGTGAATAGTCCTGCAGAATTCATTACTTCAGTATAAACACCAAGTGCAGCCACTTGCCCAAGTGGTCCATGCTGGTGTTAATTCACCACATGAGCCTCCTCCCATCCCTCTTCATCTGACTCTATCAGCATATCTTATCTATTTGTTCCTTCATTAAAATTAGGGCCTGAATTGTCACGCAGATGGAGAGGTTCTCCACCTTGGTGAAAGTGGTGGTGGTGGTCTGGATCCAGAAGTCCCGCCCCTGAGTGCAGCTCCCATCATCCTTGCAGCGGTGATTGGGGGCAGGTTCTAATTCAATCATCCGTGGTTCACAATGTTAAAGTGCAGTTGCCTCATTCATTCTGATTTTGGCTAGTGGTATGTCTAAAACATGATGTGTGGCACTTTATTCAAAGTAGGAGAAGGTCTATATCTGCTGGAGTTCTTTGGAGAGGTAGGGTACCCAATTGGAGAGGTAGGGTACCCTACTGGAGAGGTAGGGTACCCTATTGGAGAGGTAGGGTACCCAATTGGAGAGGTAGGGTACCCTATTGGAGAGGTAGGGTACCCTATTGGAGAGGTAGGGTACCCTATTGGATGTGGTCCCAGGACACCTTTGGGCAAGGTATGGTGTCCTTTGGGAGATATAAAGTCTCCTTCCAGGTTATTAAAAGTACAGTTGAATGTGTAAAAAGTGGATAAACTCAGTGGAACTGTTGAGAGAACTGTTAAGCTGTCAAGTGATTTAAATATTCTGCCCTTTAAACTAAATAAAACAGCCTGCAGTATTACAAAAATCAGTTTTTGCTGTTTCACTGTTGACATAGACTGAGGGTTATCATTACAAGGTTAGTGCTGCATGACTGATTTTACAATCTTTTGTTATCACAGTAGGGCACCTGTCAGTTCAGGGTGATTGACAGCTTCAAATGGTGATAAACTCTTTGAATACAAATGCTTGATTTCATAAGGGATTAAAGGAATTTAAATGTAGTGAATGGGTTCTTAATCAATGAGAGTGTTTTCTAAAATAGTGAATTCATCAATAGACACTTAAGAACATTATTTAATCTCAGCATGGGTCCTGAGGTCTGCCCATGGTGGATACTGGATGAGTTGGCATGAGTTGGTGCTAAGTTGGCATGGGTTATAAAGGGCCATGGAGGGTTTGTGTGGAGGGGCATAGGTTAACATGGAGGGTATGAGGGGCCTTGGAGGGTGGGTGGAGGGACATAGGTTGGCATGAAGGGTTTGAGTGGCCATGGTGGGGTGGATGGAAGGGCTTAGCTTGACATAGAGGGTATGGAGGCATGGAGCACGGGTTGAAGGACATAGGTTGGTATGGAAGATATGAAGGTCCATGGGGGTTGGGTTGAGGTATGAGGTGTTATGGGTTGGCATGAGTAAGGCATGGAGGCATGTGGGGGTGTGAGGGGTGAGGGCTGGAAGGCTTTTTTGGTTTGATTGTTTATTTCAGGTCGGCATTTTGCCCAGCCTGCCTCTGCACCCAGCCCGCCACGACTCCTATTTTAAGGCCCCCATACCCCTTAACAACCTCCGCCACTCCAGACCGACAACCCAGCCTTCCAGGGCGCATTTTCCTGGGTTGGGTTTGCCGAGTCGGGAACTGTCCCAACGCTGTGCTCCTGATCTGGGAGCGGAAATTCAGGCCTATGACTTTCACCTCAACTCATCCACCTTTTAGATTATTGCATTTAAAAAAGAATTGCTTATGACAACTTCTATTGTTGAAAAAGTTTCCCATTTCCCCCCCCACCCCCGCCTTGCTCTGCCTATTAGCTCTGACTCGTCCTCAATGTGAATGCCAGGCCCATCCATTGTAGGTGGCCAAAAATACCTCAATATGTTACCAGTTACCAAAGCTTTCAGAGATGTGAGCACCTTCCCCCCAGTGGCCCTCCCCCAACCCCCAAACCTAAAGCTCCCCTTCTACCATCTTCTTTTTCCCTCCTTCTCCTGGGAGATCCTGTAACCTCAGCATGAAGCCTCCTCCCTTAGGAAAAAAAGAGTTGGCTAGCATTCAGCCCCTCTAACCTGTTCCGTCATTCAGTTAGGTCACAGCTGACCTGTATCTTAACCCTTTGAATAGCAATACTCAAAAAAAATCTGCCAATCCAAGTTTTGGAATTTTCAAATTCCACAGTAGCTTTTGGGGACAAGAGTTCTCAAATCCCACGCTCCATTGTATGATGTAAGACATCACCGCATAATAGCCTGGCTGTAATTTTAAGTTTGTGCTCCAAATTCTGGACTCCCTCGCCAGAGGCAATAGTTGCTCTCTAGCTACACCATCAGCTCCATTAATCATCTTAAGTAGCTCAACTCAATCACCCCTTAATCATCTAGTCTCAAGGGTATACAAGACTGTAATATCTATGCCATCTGTTTAGCCCCAGCTATCTACCTTGTGCATCTGCGCTGCACACCCCTACCAAAGCCAGTATTTGGTCTCCTTACTTAAGAAAGGATATAATTGAAGGAGTTCAGGGAAGGTTCACTCGGCTGAGTCCAGGGATGAAGGCGTTATCTTATGAGGAAAGGTTGAGCAGGTTGGGCTTATACTCATCGGAGTTTAGAAGAATGAGAGGCAACCTTATTGAAACATAAGTTTCTGAGGGAACTTGATAGGGTAGATGCTGAAGGGGTGTTTCCCCAATTGTGGGGGAGTCTAGAACTAGGGGGCACAATTTAAAAATGAGGGGTCTCCCTTTTAAGACAGAGATTACGAAGAATTTCTTCTCTCAGGGGGTCGTTTGTCTGTGGAATTCTCTTCCTCAGAGAGCAGTGGATGTTGAGTGTCATTGAGTTAATTAGATTTTTGATCGACCGGGAGTCCAGGGTTATGGGGGCCAGACAGGAAAGTGGAGTTGAGGCCACAGTCAGATCAGCCATGATCTTATCAAATGGCTGAGCAGGCTCAAGGTGCTGAATGGCCTACTCCTCCTCCTAGCTCTTGCGTTCGTGTGTTTTCTTCTGAGGCGCAGCCGCTCAGAACACAACACAGTACTTTAAATGGAATCTTTGTATAATTTTAGCCTCATTCCTTTCCCTTTGCACTCCAGTCCCCTTGCAATAAAGGCCAACATTGGACTTGGGAAGTTAGCAGAGTGGGAGTCAAGCAGATGTCCTTTCGTCACGCAGTCAGCAGCAATACTGTGATCCTCCCCTTACCTTCTGGATACCCTCAGTACCTATAGTTAGGTCTGATTTTCTCCCTGTTCCATGCTCTCACTGAGGTCACTTCTATAAATTACCAGCACAATGTCATCCCAGTAAGGAGGACTGCACTGTCCTGAACGCGTTTTCAGAAAGAATTTAAGGGGAATTAGCTAGATAGATAGTTGAGGGGAAAAGGAACAGAAAGGGTTAGATGACATAGGGGTATGGGGAAGCTCATGTGGACCATAAGGGCCAGCTGGGCCAAATGACTTGTTTCTGTACCATACATTCTATATAATAGTTGACTTCAAAGATGATTAAAATGAAGAATATAACCTTTCCCATAACTCACTTTCCTTCTCTTCCACTCTTCCTTCCTGTTTAATTCTCACCTTTTCACATTGTTGTATCTTTTCATTTCTCCCTAATTCTTTATGTCACTCTTTCTCTGCCCCCCCACCCCCTTCCTTCTGTGGATATCTCCTGCTGTTTCCATGTGCCCATCGCACATATTCCTTTACTGGGAGAGTGCAGGTTATTGGGGTTGGTTATGGGTTGCTTAAAGAGTCTGGACATACTTGCAGCAGTGAGAAAAACACAGTGTGGACTTAGGTTTTATATAGCGCCTTTCCACACCTCAGGATATCCCAAAGCACTTTACAGCCAATGGAGTACTTTTTGAAGTGTAGCCAGTGTTGCAATGCAAGAAACGCGGCAGCCACTTTATGCACAGCAAGCTCCCACAAACAGCTGTGTGAAAATAACTAGGAATTTGCTTTTGTGATGTTGATTGTGGGATAAATAAGATCTTAAGAAATAAGAGCAGGGGTAGGCCATTCAGCCCATTCTCTCAGCATCTAGCCTTTCAAGCCCCCTTGGAATCTTAAATATTATAGCTCATTGGCAAACGCCATGGATAGCTTCCTTATTCTTCTTTGAAATATTGCCAGAGGACCTCTCATATCCACCTGATGGAGCAGTGAGGCTCTTTCTGGGCCACAAGCATCTTTGGTCCTATGGTTTTCTTGAATTTGTATCTTTTAACTTTTTAAACCTGTAGCAGGTTGTGTGTAGGGGGCTGGATGTGAGCACCATGATCAAGTGAAAGAGGTCTAGATTGGGTGGAGAGAAGGTCCTGCTAGGAGCTGCTGCAGCACACACATGAATGAAAGAGAATCTGGGGTTTCCAGTCTGGTCCAGGGCACACCTGCAGCTGGGTCAGATAACCTTTCTTCTGATGTGATGGATCCAGAGCTAGGGCTTTTACCAGTAGTTAAAGAGATATTGGGAAAATCTTTCTTAATCAAAGAGTGACAAATGTTCGGACAGGGTTCTGGAGGTCAGATGCAGCGAGATGCAATTCTGGAAGAGTTAAGAGAGCTAGAATGACGTTAAATGGGCTGAATGTCCTTGACCCGATTTTGAATTTTATGACCTGCTCAAGATATTTAGACAATCAAATTATCTGCAATAGCTTACTTATAACAAAATTTCCCTTCATGAAGGGCATCAAGCCATACTACGCAATTCCATTTTGGTAATGCATTATTAATCCTGATTAAAATAAATACAGATTTAAGGTATAATTAGGCCACTGTGAAAGTTGGTGCTATGGTTGCACTTATGACTGTGTCACAGGGCAGAATTTTATGGCCTCGGTGTGGTGGGGGAGGGGTCGTAAAATGCGGCAAGTCGCTCAAAAGTCCATTGACTTCGGCAGGACCATAAAATCCTGCCGGCGTAGAATTCAGCCCGTGATATTTGCCTCGTGCTTTGTGTTCCCATATGGAAGTTTTTAAAGGGCTGGGAGCCTGCTTGCAGGATTCCTGTGGAAAAACAAGCAGCAAGGAGTGTGCATGTTGAGTGGGTCACACCTGAAGGATAGCCACTTGGGTGAGTTACCAGGGAGGGGAAGGAGGTGGGTACGCTCTCTGCAGAAAGAAAGAATCAGGGTCTTAAACAAAAAAAAAACACGGGAGGATATTTAGATTTGTTTCAGGAACCTTTACGAGCAGCTTTTCTCGATTCAAAACACAACAGCGTGCACAATCTGTGGCATGAGCACTGAATTTTAAAATGCTAATTATTGAAACCTATGCGAGGAAAAACATCAGCCAAGAAACAACCAAAGGAGTTTTATGGATCGAACTATTTGGTGTGACCGCTTCTGGGCTACTATGTGCAGATTTAGTCTCCTAATCTAAGGAAGAACATACCTACTGTGGAGGCAGCAAAACAAAAGTTCACTATGGATTGAGAATGAGGGATTTGTCCTATGAGGAGAGATTGAGTAGAACAGGCCTATATTTCCCACCGTTTAGAAAAATGTGATGCGATTTCATCGAAGTGTATAAAATTCTTAAGGCTTTTCACAGTGTAGGTGCTAAGAGGCTGTTTTCCATGTCTGGAGAGTCTAGAATTAGGGGTTCACAGACTCAGGATAAGGGGCCAACCATTTAGGACTGAGATGAGGAGAAATTTCTTCACTCAAAGGTTTCTCTACTCCTGAGGGCTGTGGATGCTCATTGGCCACACTCAAGACTGACATCCATCAATTTTTAGGTACTGAGGAAATGAAAGGATATGGGATAAAGCAGGAAAGCGGAGTTGGCGTAAAAGATCAGCCTCTTATTGAATGAAGGAGCAGGCTCGATGGCCCATCTTGCCTACTATTTCTATTAAAAGAGTTATGCAGATTGAAGAGAGAAAGGAGTGATACAGATTGAAATACTTACCAATTCACTGTCAATGGCACTAGGTGTTTCCTCCTTGCAGTCAGTCTCAACATCAACTCTGTTGATTGTATCAACATTATTAGTGGGCGGACTATTCTGGAGCATCTCACCGCTATGGCTCATTGCTGGGAGAGATGGGCCGCAGCTCACAGAGGTGATGCCTTTTCAGACCGAACAGAGGTTGTGCACAGTATCCCCTCCAATTCTTCAGCAATGAGCCGCTCAATAAATCTTCATCATTGTCTTTCGGGGGATGTCATTCATCTCCTGCTCACCTTATTGCACCTCCAGCAATAATGATGTGTAGCCTGCACTACCGAGGCACCGGTATCACAGATACATGCAGACCTAGTCAGATCCTACAACTGACAATCTTAGTTCAATGCAAAAAAACCCACTCCGGTACAGGCTTATAAATCCTCCAATCCTCTCTATACAATGCTGCAGCCCATATTCACATAACAAGCCTAAGGAATCTTTGGTAAACACCCAACCTGTTTAATCCGGCAGGCAGCTTATCTCCGACGCACAATTGATAAGCTAAAAAGTGATTAACTCTTTCAGATATGTAATAAACAGCTAGTAAGTGAGACCATGATTATAGAGTACTGTGCACAGTTTTGATTTCCATCTTAGTGGAGGAGGTTCACAGGGGAGATTTATTTTCTTTATTCTTCCATGGGATGAGAGGCGCTGGTGGCAAGAGCAACATTTATTGCCCATCCCTAATTACCCTTGAAATGAGTGGCTTGCTAGGCCATTTTAGAGGGCAGTTAAGAGTCAACCACATCACTGTGGGTCTGGAGACACATGTAGGCCAGACCGGGTAAGGATGACAAATTTCTTTCCCTAAAGAGCATTAGTGAACCAGTTTTATTGGTCACCATGACCAAGGCTGACCTTTCAATGCCAGATTTATTAATTGAATTTAAATTCCTGGGATTTGAACCCATGTCCCTAGATTACCAGCCTGGGGCCTCTGGATTATTAGTCTAGTGACATTACCACTACACCACTATCACTCCCGTTGATAGGACAGGAAAAATTGACCAGGGCCTCTAAGTGTAGAGGCTATTGGCTTTCACTAAAGTTATCTTTAAAGACTGATGTATCACCTTAATCTCTTGCTGACGTCCACAATGACCAACAATCCTACACCCTTGCAGCACAGGAGCTATAATGTCTCTTCTCTCAATGAGAAGGCTGAGGCATGGTCTGTTCGAGCTTTTAAGATTGCAGAAAGGTTTGATAGACCATATGAGAGATGAGGAAAACTACGGGCAATAAATATAAAAAAGTTATTAATATCTGCAATAGGATATTCAGAAGAAACCTTTTTACCCAGAGAGTGGTGAGAATGTGGAACTTGCTCTCAGGGGGAATAGTTGAGGTGAGCGGTATCGATGCTAGAATAACAGGTGAGGAACAAAGGAATAGAAGGTTAGACTGATAGTTGAAGGGGATATAGAAGGAGGGTCATGTAGAGCATTAATACTGGCATAAACCAAGGTGCCTGCACATAGTATGTAATCCACTGTCAGTTACAATGCATTCATTGAGGAGTGGTTTTTGCCTATTTTTCTTCTTCCTATTTAGAAAGAGAAACCTCCCTGAGCTACCCTCTGTCAGAGGCTTAAATATAAAAAGAACCTGGTAAGTGAAGTTGGTTTTCACTAAACTTGTCTATAATGCGCCCCTCAATCTATTTGTTGAAGCCCACAATGAACAACAGGCCCGGACCTTAATAGCACAGAAACTATAGTGTCCTGAGGAGTATTTTATCATCTGCTTCTATAATTATCCAGAGTCTTGACAACAATGAAAAGGGATCAATAGTTATTGGGAGTTTGAGAGGGGAAAGAAACAGGTGTAGAGTTCAGAATCCACCCTAGTATGTTGTAATTTTGAATTCAAAATTAATACGTGAGTACTTCCTTTCCTTTGGAGGAAGTCTTGTGGTGCAATGGTAGTATCCTTGACTCTGACCTTAACAGCACTGGATACAAGTCCAACTCTAGGATTTGATGGCAAGGTTACCACCCCTCCAGCATTGGCCTGGAGTTTCTAGGATGCTGTTTTGTACAATTCTGGAGAAAAACCATATGGACACTAAAAAAAATACTTTTTTTGTCATTTCCTTTGAACATTTCTCTTTGCCAGGTGTAAAAATATTGAAAATTGGAGGGGGGGGGGGCGGTAGGCTGTTTCCCATTGGGAATCCAATTGGGCATCATCCAATTGGGTAATAAGTATTTTTGCTTTCCAAGGGCCTAGGAAGGCAGTCCGTCACAAGGATGGATGTGTTGGCCGACTAATGGCTGAAGTATTGGGCAAGTCAAGTGATTAATCCTCCAGGAACACATTTCATCAGTTGGCAACCCTACCTGATTACCGAGGAAGGTGCGTTCATAATGCGGCCAAACAGGTTTATTATCAACTCACAAATCCTTCCAACACACGCTAATAGCAGGCGGTAAGAGCGGGAGAGATTCCTGATCAGCCACGTGATGGAGAGAATGTTGGAGCCTCTACCATCACTACCTATAACTCTGGGCTACTGCATGCTAGTACATGTGGCTACAGCTACTCAGACTCCCTGAGTGAACTGTGCACACCGCTACCGCTTTTTCCTTTTGTTACACCTTCTGAGTTGAGTGCAATTTTTGGTATTGAGATGAGGGAAAAGACAGCTGATTTATCAGTCCTGCCCAACACTAATATCATGCTTAGACACTTTGTACCCTTCATGCCATATAACTGAATTTAGCAAGGTACAGTCCAATGCAGGAGACTCAAAACTGGTCTGTGTTCTGTGCATAAAATGGACCAAAATAGAGATTTATGAAAGTTTGCCTTCAAAGCTAAGGTAACTGGGGTTGAAGTAGCTTCAGTGTGAAGTATTTACGTCTACCTTACAGTAAGATTTGCACAGCCTCCTTATTTTGTAGAGTAATCCTTCAGCTTCTGTTTGGAGTTCAGGGATGAGACAGGCTATTCTCAATGAGAGGCAGTCACCCCAGCAGTGCTCACACATTCTGACTGACAGCTTACCAGGTAATTAGGTACAAGATTCTTAGCACCAGCAGTGGTGAAAGAAGGTGTCAATCTTTCCCAGTTTTGTAGATACTTTCACACTCCAGAACTCTCTTCCCAAATCCTTCACCTCCCTAAGTCTTTCCCCAGCTCCTGCCATGTTCTCTCTAAAATCGCTCACCTCCTTTAATTCCTTCTCTACAGCAGCTCAGTGTTCAGCCACAGTTGAGTGCTTTAGGATATTGGCAGCATCGCTAAGAACAACACAAAGTAGTCTTCATCCTCAATTGGCCCCAGCAAATACACCTTTGTCTACTCGTTGCTCTTGTGTGGCATTGCACACAGGGAGTCATGACTGTGTAGTCTTCAGGTGAGGTGTGGCTACAGTACAGGGATAATTGGATCAGAAAGTATTGCTGCTAATATAGTCTTCATTTAAAAAATTAATGCATTCTGTCCTTACTACATCACGTTAGAAAAAAATTACAGCACAGAAACTGCATTCAGATCAACTGGTCTGTGCTGGTATTTATGCTCCACAGGAATCAACACACCCAAATTCATCTAACCTTATCTGCATATCCTTCTATTCCTTTCTTCTTCATGTGGCTTATCCAGCTTCCTCTTAAATTAATCTATGCTGTTCTCCTGAACTGCTCCATGCGGTAGCATGTTCCACATTCGAACCGCTCTCTGGGTAAAGAAGTTTCTCTTGAATTCATTATTGGGCTTTGTAGGAACATAGGAGCAGGAGTAAGCCCTTCAGACCCTCAAATCTGCTCCGCCATTTAAATAGATTATGGATGATCTTCTACCTCAATGCCATTTTCCCGCACTATCCCGATATCCCTTAATGTCATTGGCATCTAGGAATCTATCAACCTCTGCTTTGAACATACTCAATGACTGAGCCTCCACAGCCCTCTGAGTGAAGAAATTCCTTCTCATCTCGTTCCTAAATGGCCTATCTCTTACTCTGAGACCATCTTACTCGTGACTATCATTTTTTAAAATCCCAGAGAAAAAAGTCCCTCTTCTCCGCCGATGCTGCCAGACCTGCTGAGTTTTTCCAGGTAATTCTGTTTTTGGTTTGGATTTCCAGCATCCGCAGTTTTTTGTTTTTATCCCATCTTATTCAGTCTATCCAGATAATTGAAACTTGTCAGTTCTGACATCATCCTTGTAAATCTTTTTTCACCTTCTCCAGTATCTTTTTTGTCATATGAGAACTAGTACTGAGCACCGTATCCCAAGTAAGGTATAACCAAGCTTCCATACAGCATCTACCTTCCCTGCTTTTCAATTATATTTCTCTAGAAATAAACCCTTTCTTCGCATTTTCTGATAGTCTTTTTAACCTGAGTTGTTACTTTACTGATGCATGCATCTTTAACCCCAGCTTCCCTACTTATATTTCACCATAAAGCCCCATGTCCATATTTATATGTAGCAGAAAATACCTATGTAAACTTGTCATGCTGTAATTACACGGTCCCACCACTTCTGGTGCTGCAGAGCCTCTTTCCTCCGAGATCTTTCCAATTCCCTCCATACCCACTCCCTCCTCACTCTGTGTTGTGTAAATAGCCTATTTTATTTTTTTCTTGGACTGTGGCTTTAAAAACTACCATGGCCATATTTTAAAAGTGGTCCAATGGAGCAGGAAGAAGAAAATCTATGAAGTTGCTCTCTCTTGGAACAATGTGTGCCAGGTTGGACAGAATGGTGCTGGAATGGAGACCTGGTTTAAGAGGGAACTGCCTAGCGCCAGGGTTTTGATTGGCTCCTGACCAATTGGCCAGGTTCTGTGTGAGGTTAGTGCAGTGAATCAGCTCCTAGCCTGAAAAGAGGAAAGACCAGAAATCTCTCTCCTGTGTTTTCTAAGACTCCAGTAATCCTGCCATAGTAGCTGGCTGGCTATTCCTCATATCGCTGTATCCTACTTTCTTTGAGAAACCCCAGTCAGGAAGAAAAGGAGAAAAAAAATCACCAGTAGAGACATTAAAAGCGAGTTTCAATCTGAGAACCACAGACTGTCTTCCTGCAAGAAATTTGGAGAAAGAAATCAAAGTTAACCCATCTAATCTTGAATTCTGGATTGGTGCTAATGAGCTGTTTCATCTCACTCTTAAAATCCATGTCTTGTGTGTCATGTGTGTGTGTATGTGTGTGTGTGTTTGTGTGTTGGGGTTTAAGAAGGGGTAGAGTTTAAGTTATAGAGTTAAAAGTTAGCAGTTCATATTTCTTTCTTTCTTTTGCCACTGGTTGCAGACAATTTGTTTAATAAACAGTTATTTACTTGTTAAGTTTACAAACTTGGTGCTCGGATTCTTTTAACCTAAGTTGAACAGTTAGGCAGGGTTGGGGTAATTCGGTGATCTGAGTAAACTTCTCACATTTGTCACGGCTTGGGGAGGAGTGCACTATCCCTAGTGAGTTGTGACAATTGGAAGTCCATGTGCATTACCTGTGCAGATCAATATAAATTACTTCCCTATAGCTTTAGGAGAGGATGAAACGCAATTGGGGAAGAAATAAAGGAAACAGAAGCAGTTAAATTTTCCCATAAAAACAATGCTGATGTTTCCATTGCAACAAATATTACCTCAGCACAAACTTCGCTGACTTTGAGTGGTACCGTCTCAAAATTGAGAAGGCTGAAATGAAATATCACCCAAAATATCACCAATTTCTCTTTAAGTTGCACTGAAAATCCTGACTCCATAATAAATAATTCTACACTCAAAAACTTAAAATGCCTACTGATGTTAACTGTACATTGCTGTTTCAATATCATATCTTATTACAATATTTGTTTAAGAGAAACAGTCAGCTGTTGTGTAAACTCTGCCCATTCTGACTCATTAAATCCCATCTTAATTCTATGTTTAGCTAATCCTCACTTTTGTATTCAGATTTAGTAAATCCTGGCTTTAGGGTAAACACTCTGTAAATCCTGGCTTTGCAGCACTTACATTAATGGGACGTGGAAATTAGAAATGTATGCTGTGAGCATGGGCTACATTGAGGAGATATTCAACTCGGCAGCAACAGTGACTCTATCATAATTATAATTAGCCGCAGGTTTATCCACATAGGTTATTGAACTGTCGAGGTTTTCGGCAAAGGTGGAGGCCATTCAGCCCATCGTATTTTAGCCACCTCTTTGTTAGAATAACCCCATACATGTGCCACTGCTCTGCTTCCCTCTGCATAGCTCTTTATCATCTTCTTATTTAAATATTTACCTTACTCTGTTTCAATTTTTCCTTGTGGAAAACAGTGTTAATGGTTGGTTGATTATGTTGTTATTGACACACGGGTGAAGGGCATTATTTTATTAAGGACTGAGAGCACATATAAAGACAGTAGGCCGGGTATCCCTGGAGAGGGGGCATGCAGGGTCCACTGCTGTGTTTGAGGCCAGCTGTGACCAGTGGGCACCAGTGGGGATGGAGTGCTTCACTGGCCCCCAAAACCATGTTTGGGTTTAATATGGTACGGTTCCTTTAAATTTTTCCTTAGTTACAGTGCCTGTTAGGGGCTATCAATTTTTTTTAAAAAATTGGTTACTTGGTTAATTTGTTTTACCGATGTTCAAAAGAATATAAAGAGAGTCAGCTGGGTGTCCGTGGAGAGAGAGCATGTGGTATCCACTGGTTTACTTGAGGCCTTCTGTGACTGGTGGGCACTGTGGGGGCTGGAGTACATCATCAGCACTCAAGGTGACATTTTATTTTAATTTAATAAGTTTCATTTAAGGTTTTGTCTTTTGTCACAGTGCCCCTTTAAGGTGCTATCACATTAATTTAATTCATTAACTTTTTAATTTGACCAATTGCTTAAAGTCATACACAAGAGTACAAAGAGAGTCAGGACCTGGCGTGAAGGGCTTTGCGAGCAGCAGCTCTGTGCAATAGGAGGTTAAGATGGTTCACGGACTTGCAGGACACCTGTATTTTCTGTGGCCTTGAGGGGTCTGTGTTCCATGTCTATAGAGATTGCCAGAAGTTGCAGCCCCTTTTTGACTACTTGAAGGGGCTGCTCCTCAAATTCTGGTTGCACTTCAGCCCCACGCTCCTGGTCTTTGGTCACGCGGTGCGGAGGGAGGGAGAACCTCCTTGTTAGCCAGCTCCTGGGCCTGGCCAAGGTGGCCGTCAACAAGTCCAGGCAGTGGGCGATTGAGGGGGTCGTCTGACCTGGCGGTCTGCCCCTCTTCCGTGGCTATGTTTGCAGCCGAGTGTCCCTGGAGCGCGAGCACGTGGTGTCCACTGGTACACTCGAGGCTTGCACTGACCAGTGGGCACCAAGGCCGCTGGAGTGCATCACCAGCCCTGGGAATGACATATTTGCTTAATTAGATAGGTTTTCTTTTGTAATTTTTATTTATTTTTGTAAATTTTACTTATTACATTGCCCCTTTAAGGGGCTGTTAATTAGTTAGTTTATTTTTATTGGTGTTCAAAAGAGCAGAGCAAATCAGGTGACTATGTGGCCTAATGAATAAGGCATCTGACTTTAGTGAGAATTATGATGCCATTAGATAACTGAGTTCAAGTCCTGCTGTGGTCACTTCTTTGAGTAATTTGGTTCAACCTCCCCCTTTTAAGAGGTGGTTCTTTAGTTTTCTTTCATTAGTTGTTTATTTTTATTTTGTTACGCTTGAAAGAATATAAAAAGAGTCAGGCTTGTTGGCCAGTGTGGATCAGATTGGTGCCAACAGCATGGGGTTCAATCCCCAATCTGGCTCAGGTGGATTTGGGACCTGCCTCTTCCCTACCTGTGGCTGTGCCCTAATCTCTGGAAGTCCCTCACTAAATCTCTCCGCCTCTATAATCTCTTCTCTCTCTCCTTTTAAGACTGAAAGCCTATCTCTGTCATCTGTCCCATACCTTTTATGTGACTTATATTTGACTGCTCATTTTGTTTGATAACTCTTCTAAGAAGCACCTTTAGATGCTTTGCTATGTTTTAAAGCACTTGGGGAGATCCCTGGACCAGTAATCCAGAGACCCAGGCTAATGCTTTGGGGACATGGGTTCAAATCTCACCATGGCAACTAGTGGAATTTAAATTCAGTTAATAAATTTGGAATTGAAATCTCGTCTCAGTAATAGTGGCGTTGGACTTAGAGCAGGAGTAGGCTTTTTGACCTTTCGAGCCTGCTCCGCCATTCAATAAGATCATGGCTGATCTGGTTGTGGTCTCCACTCCACTTGGTCTTTTATAACCCTTGACCCCTCTGTCTATCAAAAATCTGTCTCACTCAGCCTTGAATAAATTCAATGACTCATTGTTTTCTGGGGAAGAGAGTTCCACATACTAATGACCTGACCCATCTGGTTCACTAATGCCCTTTGAGGAAGGAAACCTGCCATCCTTACCCGCTCTGGCCTACATGTGACTCCAGACCCACAGCAATGTGGTTGACTCTTAACTGCCCTCTGGAATGGCCTAGCAAGCCACTCAGTTCAAGGGCAATTAGGGACAGGCAACAAATGCTTGTCAGCGATGCCCATATCTCATGAAAATTTAAAAAAAATACTCAGAAGAAATTCCTCTTCATCTCTTGTCTTAAATATGAGGCCCATTATCTTTAAACGGTGCCCCACTAGGCCTAGATTCCCACAAGACTGGAAACATCCTGTCAGCAATTATCCTGTCAAGGCCCCTCAGAATCTTATATATTTCAATTAAGTGCACCTCTCATTCTTCTCTTAGCTGCCCTCAGAAATGGCTGAGCAGGTCACGCCATTCAAGGGCAATTAGGGATGGGCAATAAATACTGGCCTTGCCAGTAATGCCCACATCCCATGAAAGAATGAAGCGAAAATATAAAGGGAAGTTGTTGCTGACCCATTGTGCATGAAGGAATGACAACTCAGAATAATGGGCAACCTGGAGGCAAACTCCAAGCGATGCTGCTCCTGTGATACAGTTGTTCTTGATCTTCTCTGGAGAGGACGTGGCGCATTGTGGTATTGTCACTGGGCTAGTATTCCAGAGACCCAGACTTTATTAGCACATTCTTTAGGTAATATCACCAGCTTCAACACCTCTTTGTCCTTTTGTCTATGACATCTTTTGGCTATCTCCAACTATAAGTAGAGGGTATCTGGACCAGAATCAGGCAAATACTGTTCTTAGAAGTTAGCACTTATAGTAGAAATCTAGCCCTAGGGAACGTATAGTTAATAAGGAGTCAAGAAGCAGTTATTAGATTTAAATTGATTTATTAAATAGTTCTAGCAATGGCAGTTGCTGGGGTGAGGTGATTCACCTATGGGATGTGGGAAATCTGTGATGCTTCAAGTGTCCCAGACAACTACATCTGCAGGAAGTGTATCCAACTGCAGCTCCTCACAGACCGCGTGGATCGGTTGGAGCAGCAGTTGGATGCACTTAGGAGCATTCAGGTGGCAGAAAGCGTCATTGACAGGAGTTTTACAGACGTGGTCACACCCAAGGTACAGACAGATAGATGAGTAACCGCTAGAAGGGGCAGGCAGTCAGTGCAGAAATCCCCTGTGGCTGTCCCCCTCTCTAACAGGTATACCATTTTGGATACTGTTGTGGGGGGGGGTGGTCAAAGCACAGAAGAGCAATTGTCACAGGGGACTCTATAGTCAGGGGCTCAGATAGGCGCTTCTGTGGTCGGGAAAGAAACACCTGGATGGTATGTTGCCTCCCTGGTGCCAGGGTCCAGGATGTCTCTGATCGGGTACGGGACATTCTGAAGGGGGAGGGAGAACAGCCAGAGGTTGTGGTACTCATTGGTACTAACGACATAGGCAGGAAGAGTGACGAGGTCCTGCAGCGGGAGTTCAGGGAGTTAGGCAGAAAGTTAAAAAACAGGACCTCTAGGGTTGTAATCTCAGGATTACTCCCTGTGCCACGTGCCAGTGAGGCTAGAAATAGGAAGATAGTGCAGCTAAACACGTGGCTGAACAGATGGTGTAGGAGGGAGGGTTTCTGATATCTGGATCATTGGGATCTCTTCCGGGGCAGGTGGGACCTGTACAAGAAGGACGGGTTGCATCTAAACTGGAGGGGCACCAATATCCTGGCTAAGTTTGCTAGTGTCACTCGGGAGGGTTTAAACTAGTATGGCAGGGGGGTGGGAACCAGAGCAATAGGTCAGCAGGTGAAATAAAGGACTGGGAACCAGTGAATATGGCCAGTAGGACTAAGAAGAAGGGCAGGCAGGGAGAAATTACTGAACACAGTGGGACTGGGGGTCTGAAATGCATTTGTTTCAATGCGAGAAGTATAACAGGCAAAGCAGATGAGCTTAGAGCTTGGATTAGTACTTGGGACTATGATGTTATTGCTATTACAGAGACTTGGTTGAAGGATGGACAGGATTGGCAGATAAATGTTCCAGGATTTAGATGTTTCAGGCAGGATAGAGAGGGATGTAGAAGAGGTGGGGGAGTTGCACTGCTGGTTAAGGAGAATATCACAGCTGTACGACAGGAGGACACCTCGGTGGGCTCATGCAGCATGGGTAGAGATCCGGAATGGGAAGGGTACAGTCACAATGTTGGGGTTTACTATAGGCCTCCCAATTGCCAGCAGGAGATTAAGGAACAGTTATGTAGGCAGATTTTGGAAAGATGTAAGTGCAATAGGGTTGTTGTGGTGGGTGATTTTAACCTTCCCTATATTGACTGGGAATCACTTAGTGCTAGGGGTTTGGATGGTGCAGAATTTGTAAGGTGCATCTTGAGACAATATGTGGATAGTCCAACTAGGGAAGGGGCAATACTGGACCTGGTATTAGGGAATGAACCCGGCCAGGTGGTCGAAGCTTCAGTAGGAGAGCATTTTGGGAAAAGTGACCATAATCCAGTAAGTTTCAAGGTACTGGTGGATAAGGATAACAGGAGTCCTCGGGTTAAGGTGCTTATTTGGGGGAAGGCTAATTATAACAATATTAGGCAGGAACTGAGGAATCTAGACTGGAGGCGAATGTTTGAGGGCAAATCAACAACTGACCTGTGGGAGGCTTTCAAACGTCAGTTGATAAGAATTCAGGACTGGCATGTTTCCTGCTAGGATGAAGGATAAGCATGGCAAGTTTCAGGAACCTTGGATAACGAAGGATATTATGAGATTAGTCAAAAAGAAAAGGGGAGCATTTGTACGGGCTGGAAGGCTGGGAACAGATGAAGCCCGTGGAGAATACAAAGAAAGTAGGAAGAAACTTAAGCAAGGAGTCAGGAGGGCTAAAAGGGGTCATGAAAAGTCATTAGCAACCAGGATTAAGGAAAATCCCAAGGCCTTTTATACATATGTAAACGGCAAGAGGGTAGCCAGGGAAAGGGTGGGCCCACTCAGGGACAGAGGTGGGAATCTGTGTGTGGAGCCAGAAGAAATGGGAGAGATACTAAATGAATACTACTCATCAGTATTCACCAAAGAGAAGGACTTAGTGGTCGATTTGTCTACGGAAGAGTGTGTAGATAGCCTGAATCATGTTGAGATCAAAAAAGAGGAGGTGTTAGGCGTCTTGAGGAATATTAAGGTGGATAAGTCCCCAGGGCCAGATGGGATCTACCCCAGAGTACTGAGGGAGGCAAGGGAGGAGATTGCTGGGTCCTTGACAGAAATATTTGTAACCTCACTGGCTACGGGTGAGGTCTCAGAGGACTGGAGAATGGCCAATGTTGTTCCATTGTTTAAGAAGGGTTGCAGGGATAATCCAGGAAATTACAGGCTGGTGAACCTTACGTCAGTGGTAGGGAAATTATTGGAGAAGATTCTTCGTGACAGGATTTACTACCATTTGGAAGCAAATGGGCATATTAGAGAGAGGCAGCATGGTTTTGTGAAGGGGAGGTCGTGTGTCACTAACTTGATCAAGTTTTTCGAGGAAGTGACAAATATGATCGACGATGGAAGGGCAGTGGATGTTAGATACATGGATTTCAGTAAGGCCTTTGACAAGGTCCCTCATGGCAGACTGGTACAGAAGGTAAAGTCGCACGGGATCAGAGGTGAGCTGGCAAGATGGATACAGAATTAGCTTGATCATAGAAGGCAGAGGGTAGCAGTGGAAGGGTGCTTTTCTGAATGGAGAGCTGTGACTAGTGGAGTTCTGCAGGGATCAGTGCTGGGACCTTTGCTGTTTGTGGTATACATAAATGATTTGGAGGAAAATGTAACCGGGCTAATTAGTAAGTTTGCAGACGACACTAAGGTTGGAGAAGTTGCAGATAGTGAAGAGGATTGTCAAAGGATACAACGGGATATAGATCAGTTGGAGACTTGGGCGGAGAAATGGCAGATGGAGTTTAATCTGGACAAATGCGACGTAATGCATTTTGGAAGGTCTAATACTGGCAGTAATTACACAGTAATTGGCAGAATCCTTAAGTGCATCGACGGGCAGAGGGATCTGGGTGTACAGGTCCACAGGTCACTGAAAGTGGCAACGCAGGTGGATAAGGTAGTCAGGAAGGCATATGGCATGCTTGCCTTCATCGGCAGGGGTATTGAGTATAAAAGCTGGGAAGTCATGCTGCAGCTGGATAGAACCTTGGTAGGGCCACACTTGGAATATTGCGTGGAATTCTGGTCACCACATTACCAGAAGGATATGGAGGCATTGGAGAGGGTGCAGAGGAGGTTTACTAGGATGCTGCCTGGTCTGGAGGTTACTAACAATGAGGAGAGGTTGGAGAAACTCGGATTGTTCTCACTAGAGCGACGGAGATTGAGGGGCAACTTGATAGAAGTTTACAAAATTATGAGTGGCATGGACAGAGTAGATAGTCAGAAGCTTTTTCCCAGGGTGGAAGAGTCAATTACTAGGGGACATAGATTTAAGGTGAGAGGAGAAAGCTATAGAGGTGATGTGCGGGGCAAGTTTTTTACGCAGAGGATAGTAAGTGTCTGGAATTTGCTGCCAGAGGAGGTGGTGGAAGCAGGTACGATAGTTGTGTTTAAGAGGCAGCTTGACAAATACATGAATAGGATGGGAATAGAGGGATACGGACCCCGGAAGTGCAAAATGTTTTAGTTGACGGGCAATATGATCGGCGCAAGCTTGGAGGGCCAAAGGGCCTGTTCCTGTGCTGTACTTTTCTTTGTTCTATCACTGGCCCTCTATCCAGCTCTACCTGTCCCACCCCCCATAACCTAGCTTATATTTCACCTCTTTTCTATTTTTCCTTAGTTCTGTTGAAGAGTCATACGGACTCGAAACGTTAACTCTGTCTTCCTCTCCGCTGATACTGTCAGACCTGCTGAGTTTTTCCAGGTATTTTTGTTTTTGTTTTGGATTTCCAGCATCCGCAGTTTTTTGCTTTTATCTTAATGTTCTGGGGATCTGGGTTCATATCCCACCCCAGCAGATGTTGAACTTTGAATTCAATAAAAATATAGAATTAAAATGTCTGATGATGATGACGACAAAAGCATTGCTGATTGTCGTCAAAACCCATCTGGTCCACGAATGTCCTTTGGGGAAGGAAATCTGCCGTCTTTACCTGGTCTGGCCCTACATGTGACTCCAGACCCCAAACAATGTGGTTGACTCATGAACGCCCTCTGAACAAGGGCAATTAGGGATGGGCAATAAATTCCGGCCTTGCCAGCGATGCCCACATCCCATGAATGAAAAAAAAGTTGCTAGGATGGAAAATACATTACAATAGAAATTACATTAGCTTTAGGGCAGGTAGAGCTGCTTATCAGTTATAAGGGGCCTTTGGTTGCTGTCAGAATATTCCATCTCTATGGTAATTGCTTAGTTAAACATTTTGTGCTTGTTAAAATCACAATCAAATTTAATTCACAAAGTTAGAAATATAACTTGTTACTCTACAACTGGAAAACAATCTGCCCTAAATCCAGGTATGAAACTGGTCACATTGAACAGGTCCATATGGAAAATTATAGGGCTTTGGACAGAAATGAAACTCCGTTTGATATTAACACACCTGAAAATTCAAATGAGTCAGACACAAAGTTTGGATTATCTAAATGTCAATATTTTTAAAACGCTGGGCTCCAGTTATTTTCCAAACTGTCTGCTTTCCGACCTCGTGGGTTCCCAGCCCCATCCTGCCACTGAACTGACAGAATTCTCTGACCTATTCCAAGGCTTGCTCTTAAAATTGGCCATCTCAGAGTTTGTTGCCCATCCCTAAATTGCCCTTGAATTGAGTGTCCTGCTGGACTAATTCAGAGGGGGAGTTAAGAGTCAACCACATTGCTGGTGGGTCTGGAGTCATGAGTAGGCCTGATCAGGTATGGATATTAGTGAACCAGTTGAGCTTTTACAACAATCTGATAGTTTCATAGTCACCACCTACTGAGGCTAGATTTCAATTTCAGATTTTATGAATTGAATTCAAATTCCACCAGCTGCAGTTGGTGGGATTTGAACCCATGTCCCCAGAGCATTAGCGTGGGCAGCTGGATTATTAGCCCAGTGACATTATCACATTACCACTACACCACCATCTCCCCCCTTTTTTTTGTGTGTACTTGTTTCACCAATTTCCTCCACCCCTTCAGTGAATCACAGTAAAGTGCAGTCCCACAAGCATCACTCACACTGCCGGGCCTTACCTTACGTTTCTGTGGATATCTGCCATCCTTTACTATCTCATTCTTTGGCTTGCCACCCGCCACAGCTTCACCCTGCAGTTAACGAAAGTTGCCTTAATGTGATGTGACTATGGCAAGCAACTTTGTACGGTAATCTGGGAAATCCTGTTTGCTTGCGTATGCTCTAGTGCTCTGATCCCTTGAAGGTTGAATGTTCTTCCTCCACCACCCACCACACCCACCACCACCACCACCACCACCCCCCCCCCCCCACACACACACACACATACACACACACACACACACACACACACACACACACACACTAATTCTAAAGAAAAGTAGGTCACATATGCTTCACTGAAAAATTATGCATTTAGCAATCGCAATTTCAAGCAGTACCAATAGTTAAATCCATAATGACTAATTCATGGAAATACCCAAACTTCTATGAACCAAGTAACAAGGGAATGAAAAGCTCAATCCCCTCATGTGCCCTGAGACATGAGAATTTAAGTTACAACCTAATGAGTCTATTCTGCCATCTGGGGAGGCAATTATTGCAAAGTGCTCCTTGAAACATGACCTGGTTAGTTAACAGAGGATCTTCAGCTTAAAAGGGACCTAAGGTCATTAAACTCTTAAATGTTCATTCATAAAATGATTGAAATAACCCAAATTACACTCTCCACATCATAATACTTCCATAAATTCAATGGAATTATTTGAAAAAAAGAGCAGGGAAGCTTCCTCTCCAGTGCCCTAGCCAATAATCATCCCTCAGTCAACATCACAAAAACAGATTATCTGGTCATTATCGCATTACTGTTGTGTGAGCTTGCTGTGTGCAAATAAGCTGCTGTATTTCCTACATTATAATGGTGGCTACACTTCAGAAGTACTCTGTTGGCTGTCAAGTGCTTTGGGACATCCCGAGATTGCGAAAGTTGCTATTTAAATGCAAGTCTTCCTTTTTATTTCAACAACTTAGCTCAAGGAAATCCACAGAGGAGACCCCTCAACTCCTCCACCCTACTTCTTTCCATTCCCTTTAAATGTGATCCCTCTGGCCTCTTTGAACTAGGTTGCTTAATTAAAGGCAAATTATTGGCATTATTCATGCGGTGAATTCAAGTCCCTGGGAAGTAGAACTGGGTTCTGCCTGCCAAACATATTTCACTTGGGAGACTTGACAATGAAAGACTACCCTTCATTTCGCATACTCTTCTGCAATTATAAACTATTGATGTGCCGTTACATTTTTACTTGCTAACTACAGTGATGGTTTATTCATCAATCATCATTAATGATGATTTTCAAATGTAATTCTTTTTTCCCTTGTATAAATCTATAAATCAGCGAGAGTTCCACATCTTGCGTTCTCACATATTAAAAGCTGTGTCCCAATCCCTTCCCTCACACCCCTAAAACTCCGCTCTAAGACTCTTGGCCGCGTTTTCCAAATTCTTTCATGGTCTCACTCCTTCCAAACTCAATACCCCTTCCAGACATATGCCCCACCTATTGATTCTTACTCCCTCTCCTGTCCCAATATTGGAAGATGTTATGTTGTGGGTCAGTGAGTAACACTCCTGCCCCTGAATCGGAAGGTTTGAGACCTACTCCAGAATGGATAATCAAGGGAGACACTTCCACAAATGACCGGATTTATTGAATTCAAGACTTGCTATGGTGGAACCTGAACTCAAGACAACAGGGTTGGCTTGTCCAGTACTATAATGAGACAGTGCAATCTTTAAGTATTCAATCACCTCTGCTTCATTGCACCTTTCAGTTTAGTTTCCTGAGTAGCAGCACAAGTTGTATAAGACAGGTAAGGGCTCGCCAGGGGTCCCGCTGCGAGTTTGACGCGTTGCTTCCAAAGATGACCTTGTGCGGTCGTTTCTTTTTCCAATTCCTTCTTTGTTCCTATTTCCCCGTCGATTTCTTTCTTGAGCTCCTGTCCATGGAGTGCCTAATTTTCTGGCAAGGTACTGTAGGTTTAGGGGGAAGTCCAACAGGAAAGAACGGCCTCCCCTCTAAGATGGTGCTTGTTTGCACCCAGTTAAGGTAGTGAGAGTACCTGGTGAATAGGGCGGCGTAGTTGCACGATTGTTTGCAGAAGCTTGCTGCCCCGGCTATAATCCAAATTTTCGTGCGCTTGTCCTGACATTCAAGGGGGCTCCGTAACCTCCCTAGGAAAAAAGAAGAGCTGGAACCAATAATACTGTGCGAAGCCCCTTAAATGTTGACCCTATTGAGTACAATTCAACAGACAACCCATCCCAACCTGTGGGCTTCCACCATATAGGAGTCTACACAATGAACACCAACAAGTGGGGCAGTGGAAATCACATCAGATTCTTTCCCATCATCCACACGTCGGGATATATGAATACTGTTGAATTTTCCTCGATCATCTTTGGAATCCATAATAGGGAACACCTATATAGAACTTCCCTTCAGAAGATCCAAGGTTGACAAAGATCATACATGCTCAATGAAAAGAATGGGTTGAATGACCTTTCTTGTTCTGTGTATTTTTTTATGTTCTGTACCTCAGACCCTGACAAACCCCCTTAAAACCAGCATTTCCCACCCTGGGCTGTGGTGACAGGATGGGTACTACAATCTGCCTCAGTACTCTGGGGTAAGAAAGAAAACCAAATCAAGTAGGATATGGACTCCTGATGCCTTTTGCCTGCAAAAGCTGGATGTGATTATTAAATGCAGATAAGATTGGCCTCTGATGTCTCCAATATCCAACCCAATTTACAAATAGCCCGCCAAAACTCCTCATCCTAGGTTCACACATAAAAATAAAATTGTCACTGGGATAAGGAACTGCTGATCTACTGGAGACAGTTGCACAATCTACATGAGGAGGAGAATTACATAAGAAGCAGGTGTAGGCCATTTGGCCCTTCAAGCCCTGCTCTGCCAAGCAGTAAGATTGTGGCCGATACCTCAGCTGCGTCTTCCCACGCTATCTTTGTATTCCTTTATACGCAAAAATGTATCCATCTCTCACTTGAATATACTCAATGTCTGATATTCCACAGACCTGTAGAATAGAAAATTCCAAAGATTCACAACCCTTGGAGTGAAGATATTTCACCTCATCTCTGTCCTAAATGGTTGAACCCCTGTTCTCAGACTATGGCCTGCAGCGTTACATTCCCCACCCTGGGGAAACATTCTCCCAGCACCTACCCTGTCAAGCCCCTTAAGAATGTTTCAATGAGATCACCCCTCACTCTTCCAAATGTAGAAAAACTGTTTATCATGTCTGATACAAAATGTGAGAAGTGCTCAGGATCACCTCTATATTGAGGTACTCCACCCATAGCGCTCAGATAATAGAATGGCAAGCATTGAATAAAACATTACCAAGCAGAGAGACTGTTTCTTATCCCAATTCATCACGCAAATCACGTTTTTCCTCAAGTTTTCAGGGTAGAATTTCCTGCAAGTTGCAAGCGTCTGATGCCCTACATTCTGCTTTACCATGTGGTAAATTGGAGGCATGGGACCTCGAGCTGTACACACAAAGCAAACAGGGTCAAATCCACAAGAAAATCAACTGTATTTAACACTGAGCCTGACTCTCTGAAACTGAGTTCAAACGTGTGAGAAGAAAAATCATAATGTTGTAATAAGAACAGCCTTGTATAGATTTACGCAGACTAATGGCTTCCTTTCAGACCGAATTTAAGCCCCTAACCCAGGCTGGTTTTAGACCATCCCATTTCCCTGTTCTCTTCCCATACCCTTTTACAACTTTCTTTTCCAAGTATCCAGTACCTTTTTGAATGAAGTAATTTGTTTAAAGTCGAGTGCCACTAATGGCAATTGCACGTTCACATATGGAAAACTCCTTGGCATAATGGATAGCATGTTGAACTTCTAGCGGCAGAAGGCGTTCTGGGTTTTAAGTCCCAGCAGAGTCGATGCACCACTGCTAGGACTCAAACCCAGGTTAAGCCACCCCAAGCTACAATGCTTGACAGTTAACTGTCAGTCACCATCATTGGTGCATTCTCCATGGCAACGTCTCTACCAAGCAGAGTCCATTTGCCATCAATCAGTGCTGTCTTCACATACAGTATGAATTGTTGTTTTCCCCTTATACTGGTATTCTTGTGAAGTGTCCTGATGAGTGCAAGATGCAAAGCTTTGACATGTTTCTTTTTTCAGCAACACTCCAAGTTCTCCTGACATCACCCCTGACTGGCTCAGCTCTATCTAGTTTTAGGGTTACATCCCATGGTGTCCAAGGAAGTGGTACCACTGTATCCACCTCATCAAATTCTCTGATACTAACATCCACCATGACTATTTCCTATATACAATATTGCCTAGAAAGCACTAGGAGATAAAGACACTCTGCTACTAAAGGAGGGAGTGATGTTTGATAGGGACACCACTCCATATCACTATTGCACATTTCCTGCAAATGCACCACTGGACTAAGTTGCCAATGGTGGGTGAGGTGTAAAGAGGGGAAACAAACGGACATAATTGAAATAAAACTCAAATTAATTACCTGCACTTTTCAATTGCCATCCAGTAACCCAGCAATTTCCCACAGTGTCCATGTCAAAGTGTCGGTCATCCGGTAGGCAGATTGGTGACACCAGGTTATTGAAAATAAATGGTTCTCTCACCAGAGCGAGAGCAATATCGTTGTCTGGGATTTTAACCCCAAACAAATCGTAGACAAAATATTCGTGCAAAATGATTTTGTGAACGTTATAAATAATTTGCACGTCGTCCAGCTGAAGGGTCCCGGCGACGATGACTAGGTTTGGATAGAGTTCCCCGGAGCTGCTGAGGAACGTGAAAAACAAGTATTGAAATAGGGTTTCAGCGAAGAGTAAAAACGCACGCACTGCAGGTGCTGAAAACCTGAAGTGAGAGGTTCGAGAAACAGCAAGTCCAACTAATATCCGAACTGAGCAATTTCAGCCAACGCCTTTTCCCATCCACTTCCTCCATCTATCATCCACTTAACTCCCTGCAATTTGGAGCAGATTTTACCTCTTTTACCTTTCGGATTCCTTCTCACTGTCTGTTTTAAGATGATCTTATCACTTAGCGCTGTTCAACCACTTTAAAAATCCATTGTGACGAGAGATAGTCTACACAGTTCTTGCCTGTTCTTTCTTACGCTCCTCATTTTGTTCAGTCGGCAAAGAGACTTTCTTATCTCTGAACCCAGTTCGAGATGAATGGCCTTGACACCCGAGCCATTAATCTAACCCTTAGATGAAGCTGGTGGATTTTCAACATTTTCCATTTTAATTTGGGGTTTTGTTAATGTCCAAAAGCACTAATGTGGTTTCCAAATAGCATATGGTAAGTGCTGCAGCCACCATTACCTCCTACCTATTTTCCAGAGAATTTTCCCATTAGTGCTTGGTGGAACCTCATCCCTCTCTTGGTTTCATTTACTTAAACGAGGAAATAGATGCTGACTCAAAGTACTGCCAACTAGGCGAAAATTTGAACTAAGTTACAACAACCGAGATGTGAGCGGATATTGACTTGAAATGTTAACTCTCGTTTCTCTCTCTTCACTAATGCTGTCAATCCTGTCCAGTATTTCCACCAATTTCTGCATTTATGTCAAATTCAAGGTAAAATTTAAAGTGCTTTGGGATGTTCTGAGTTCACAAAAGGTGCTGTAGAAATGCAAGTTTTATCTTTTTTATGTTGTGAGGTGGGTCAAAATCCTGGAACTCTCTGCTTAAGAGCACTGTGGGTGTACCTACACCACGTGGACTGCAGCGGCTCAAGAAGGCGGCTCACCACCACCTTCTCAAGGACAATTAGCGATGGGCAATAAAGGTTGGCTTAGCCAGCGACACCCACATCCCGTGAACGAATAAAAAAAAGAGCTCCCAGGTCCTTAGCCATGACAAGTCAGAAGATACACTGCTTTGTAACAGGTGTATTATATGATAACACAACGTGTTATAAGGGATGATGAAGGGAATGTTTACACTTCAATAGCTATTTCCCAATCAATGTGCGGTGAGACATCTTTTAAGTTGTTTGCTGTTGAAGCGGTGACCGTGTTCAAGTTTCCCATTAAGGCCACAACCAAAGCAGAGCAGAAATATAATCTTCTACCTACTGAACTACTTCCTTTATAGAATTGTAGAATGGTTACAGCACAGAAGGAGGCCATTTGGCCTTTTGTGTTTGGGCTGGCTCTCCAAAGGAGCAATTTACCTAGTGCTGCTTTCCCACCATCTCTACCTAGCCCTGTACATTCTTCCTTTACAGATAACAATCCAATTTCCCCCTTGAGTGTCTCAACTGAACCTACCTCCACTACACTCAGAGGCAGCGCATTCCAGATCCTAACCGCATGAAATAGTTTTTCCTCACATCTCCATTGTTTTTTGGCCAATAAACTTAAACCTGTGACCTCTGGATCTTGATCCTACCACAAATGGGAACAGTTTCTCCCTGAGTCCAGACCCTAGAATTGATCTAATTAGGTAATCTTACATTCAGTTAGAAGCTGGTTGCTGTCGCTTGGTAACTGTTGCAGGTTGCTTATAAAACTCAGCAAGCAAAAACTATGAAAGTCCCAAAATACAGTGATACTTACAACATGAAAACACAATGTGCTGTTGTCAAAACCCACCATCTATCCAGAATAACACCACCGCATAAATACTTCCAGTTAAACTGCAATTGGACTTGCCATGGGAACTCTCCAGGACGCATCACTCTGGCAAAGTTGTTTTCATATTTTATATTTGGCACACCACATCCTGTAAAGATTTAGCAGAGACTTGGTAGGTTCAGGACCTCGTGTCCACTTTTTACACTCGCTTCAAAGCTAATACATTCACAACTACACCAGCTGAATGATCATGTATTGTTAACTGCCTAGTGTGTAATTAAACTGTGTAGACATAAGGTCCCAATGGCATTGGTTAATCTCAGCCAGGACAGTTGGAGTGTTTTCTAAAAATAGCACAAATTAGGCAGGGACGATGGGGGGCGGGGGGGTGGTGGTGGTGGTGGTGGTGGTTAAAGGAAGAACAAGCGGCCTTAGGCCTGGATTTTCTAGCCCCGCCTCGAGTGAGGCTGCGCCCCAGCCAGAAGTCCGCCGACTTGTGGCGGGACCGGGAGATCGTGGCAGCGGGAGGGTGCAGAAAATCCTGCCGCACATGTCATCTTCTGCTAGAAAAAGTCCTGAATGTAAGATGGGAATTGGATCAGGCTTGGATGGTCAGACATATTGCTTGTGTAATGTGATTATTTTTTATTTGCATAGAAATTCTAAAGAAAGCGCTGTTCATGGTGAAAACATTTTACTTAAAAAAAAAATTCAGTGTTGTGAAGGGTGGGTCTAGCCGCGAATGCTCCAAACAGTTGGACCATGTCATAACACCTATTCCTCGTGGAAACGTTTATACAGAAAATACCTTTGACCACAGGTCCATCAGGTAATGTCCTAGAGGCCTGCGGGAAAAGGAAATGATGGGTCCCTTCGGATGGTTCCCCGAGCAGACTGTCAGTCATTTGGCAGAATGCCTCATCGCCAGAACTTTCAAACAAGCACCAAGATGCAGCTTGGCTGGTGGTGAGAAAGGCCCTCCCTGTCAGATCCTTCCAACACACCCAGAGCTTCACCGCCTCCGCACGTTGCCTCCGAGGTGCTGTGGTGAGGAAGAGAAGGTTGGCCACCTCTTGCTGGAAAGCGCCTTTGCCAAGATTTGGAAAGAGATGCAGTGATTTTTGTCGAGGTTCATCCCCAGCAGTTCCATGACACGACTTGGTGCTTTATGGGCTGTTCCCAGGGACACACCGAGAGAAACATCAATTGCAGCTGAAGGACCATTAACTCAAGTGAAAGATGCTCTTTAACCTGCCTAAACATGGTCTTCCAGTGTTGATTGATTGAGTGTTGCAGGCTGGCACATTCCAAGGTCCAGAACTATCTGTTGAGGGATGCACTAAAGCTTGGGGCAGCCACCGCAGAAGCACAATGAACGGTCACTGTCCAAGGCCTTTCAGCCATAGTACACCAAGGAGCTGGACATGTTGTAGAATCCCACAGTTCAATGCCTAACTAGGAACATATATTGCGAATATCAAGAACATTGAAATTGTATTGAGGCACCTTAGAGAGAAACATGCTGACTGGAGAAAAGTTTAACTCAATTGCATTTTCTATAATATTCAATTTTAAACGTTTCACCCTTGAGCTGTATGTCTGACGTGGAACGTATATGGTAAATATCAAGAGTATTGCAATTGCTTTGAGGCACCTCAGAGCAGAACATGCTGTATTGAAAAAAGTTCAATTTTATTGCACTTTCTATAACCTTTCGTTTGGAGTAATGTACTTTTGTAATTGTAATGTACTCTTACAAATTTTATGAATAAAGTATATTTCTGGGAAAAAATATTTTAAAGGATCTCTTTTATTTTCACAGCAAGTCTAGGTAATGAACATACAAAACTTTTCAAATGCACTGGAGACATATTTATGGGTTTTATCCTTTTTTGGGGGGGGGAGGGGGCGCGGGTAGCTGGTCAATAAGGGCAGACGATCTGTCTCCCTGATTTTAAACTGGGAGACTTGATCTGAAGGGATATGGAGCCGTATTTTGCTGCTTTTCAGGATACCTTAGGCACATTATGGTGGAACATCAGGCCATAGAACTGTCCTGCTGCACTGACCTGCAGCTCCCCTACACATTCTAAACATTAACCCGAAACAATCAGAACTCATGCTTACCAGGGTAACACCAACCATCTAGTAAGTTCCAAATAAATAGATAAATATAAGCCAATTTCATTTTTTTAACGTTAGCAACAAAAATATCAGGATGGCCATTCTGAAAACCACTGCACTAACTCGAGGTTTCTCTATTGCTTTGCAATGTAACTGCTTATCCTATTATGACATCACCACTTTCCTTCATAGCATGTCATGGCTTTATAAATTAAAAGTGTGACAATTATTCTCACCTGCTTTGTAATTGGTCTATTTTTGTGAACTAACAATTTTCTGCAAGGCAATTAAATGGTGCTCTCAATGTATCCCAAACCCTGTCTGGATTGTACTGCAAGGCTGAAGTTTCAAGGATCTCATTTAAAAATCAAAGAGCTACTCCATTAAAACACAAGGCCGGTAAGGAGATGGTCAAAGGTCACTTGATATTGGCCATGGTTCTGTTTGTAGTAGTCCTATCTCCGACTCAAGGTTCACAGATACATAGCTCCACTCCAGAGCTTTGAGCACAAAATCTAGAAGCCCCTCTCGGTGCAGTACTGAGGGAGTGCTGCACTGTCGGTGGTGCAGTCTCGCGAATGAGATTTTAAAATCAGAGGATGCAAAAGATGCCATTGCACTATTCCAACAGCAGGGGAGAGCTCAAGTCAACCTACACACGCTTAAAGCAGTATGTCTGTTCCTTCCGCACACCCACCTAATTTTCAAAACACAGCTCATTTCTGCTAGGGTGTTTAATTTGGTGTTTCCTGGTCTATAAACAATATACTCTTTACATTTGATGAATAAAAAAAATAATGAAATTGTGTGTCAGTGGTTAAGTCCAGTGCAGTTTTAGACAGCTCATTATATAATGGATATCACTGAAAAAAGGGGTTTCATTAGATGATGCAACAGCACTGCTGGTGTTCCTCAGGGCAGATTTCTAGGCCAAACCACCTTGAGGAATCAATGACCTTCCTCAATTACCTTCCCTCCATCAAAAGGTCAGAACTGGGGATGTATGCTGATAATTGTAGTGTTCAGTTCCAATCGTAATTCTTCGGAAAATGAAACAGCCACGCCCACATGCAGAAAGACTTGTACAACATCCAGGGTTGGGCAAGTGACATTTGCAATAAACAAGAGTCATGCAACCAATTTCTTCACCGAATCTAGCCATCTCCAACTGACAGTTATCGTCCACTGTCAACATCCTGGAGATCACCATTGACTAGAAACTGGATCAGCCACATAAATACTGTGGCTGCAAGAGTATGTCAGAGGCTGGGTAATGATTCAGCTCCTGACTTGCAAAGCCTATCACCTACAAGGCACAATTCAGGAACTTAATGTCTCCACATGCCTGGATAAGTACTGTGGGTGTACCTACAGGGTGCCCACAGGAACTACAGCAGTTCAACGCTGCAGCTCAAAGACAATTAGGGACAGACAATAAATGCTGGCCTAGCCAGCAACACCCACATCCTGTAAATGGGAAAAAAAAGCTCCAACAGTCAAGAAGATCAACACCATCCAGGACAAAGTAGTCCTTTTGACTGGTACCCCGTCCACCACCTTCACCACAGGAGCAGAGTGGTTGGTTGCAGTATGCATCATCTACAAGATGAACTGCAGCAACTCACCTATGCTTCAACAGCACCTTCTCAACCCATGACTTGCATCACCTAGAAGGCTGAGCATCAGTTGTATGGGACAATACCTACTCCAAGTTCTCCTCCAAGTCTCACAGCATCCTAGCTTGGAAATATAATCATTCCTTCATTGCCACTGGCTGAAAATTAAGGGAGTCCCTAACAGCACTGTGATCATGTCAATGGCATGGGGACAGCAGCTGTCCAAGGTGGCAGCTCACCACCACCTTAAGGGCATCTAGGAATGGCCAATAAATCCCAGCTCAGCTTCATACAGAGATGTTTCTGGTCGCTTCAGTGGCCAACAAGTGGACACAGGACAGCAGAGATAAAGGAAAACAATGAGTTGCAGGGAGAGTCAGGACCTCGAAGAGGCTTTTCAGAGCAGGGATGTGGTGCCAAGGGAGTCACATTATCTGGACATTTATCGGAGGTGTGCGCACACAAGTTGGGACCACATTTCCACACAACCGTGACCACACTTCAATTAGACATGAAATGCTTCAAGGCATCCTGAACTGGCAGAAGCACTACACAAATGCAAGATCACTTTTTTAAAAAAACTATAAATACATAGCCTACAGGAGATGGAATCAAATAAGTAAATACCAAAAAGGTAACTTATTACATGAAGATAGGTTGCGCACACACCATAAACTGAGAGAGTTTATAGGACTTTAATTATTCAATGCATATACATAGGGAAGTTATTCTGGCTACTACTAAAGAGGAAATATTTACATCAACTTTTGCCATCTAGATAAATCATAAACACAATGAAATTAAATCCATTGAATCTATAGGCAGATTACATGCTGGATAACAAAAGATTCAAATAGGTCAGAAAATAAAGTTAATTAGCCCCCTCCCCAATCATGTGATGAACTGTTCCATGGCAAGAGAGTGGGCACTTCATAAAGAATAATTGACCTCAGACCAATTCGTTAAGTAGGTCAGGTTTATAACCAGAAACCCTAGTTAATATTAAGGCTGCAGTTATACCACATACACCAATGTAATGTGGTAGCAGGGCCACAGAGAGAATGAAGTACTGATTAGATTTGGAGATGTAACGAAGCCAAATGGTGTGAGATGGACACCTGGGGAAAGCAGAGGGGCAAGAGGAGGGGGTTGGGAGTGGGGCTGAACCATTACAGGGCATGGCACCATATGGAATATACCAGTGTGAAGCTAGGATTTTAAAAGTGCACAAAGGTCCTGGTAAACCTAGAAATTCACTGCAGAACTTGTTTAAATATCATGAGAAAGTGGACTATGTTTTAAGTATCCCCCTCAGAAAAGGAGTGTGTGTGTGTGTGTAAGCACACGTGGGAGAGCTTCTTCCTGGCGGGCAGTATGCGATTGACAGCCAGACACAGCGCACAATCCAAAGAAAATCTTGTATTTGTCCAGACATGACAGTTCTGCCCAAATGTGACTTGAACTGTAAATGGCATGTAAGTCATCAGGTGGCTTACCACTGGCTTCCTTAAAAGGCTCGGAGGTAAAAATATCATGTTTCAGAAATTTCCTTTACTCAAATCTGAACAATCTTTCTAGGGCCCAGAGTGCATGTGCCATCCTGTTCAACGTCCCTTTCAGAATTGAGATTGGGAGTGGGGTGGGGGGGGGGGGGATGTTCTGCAATTCAAAAGGTACATTTTAACTAAACAGAACACAGGTCATAAGCATAGAGAAATGCACAAAAATTAACAGTAGCACACAAGGTATTCTCAGTGATACTTTAAACAAAGATTGCATTATAATGTTATCCAAGGCCAGAAGGTTCCACCAAACCATCTATGTATCATTTTAAAAATAAATCTCAATGTTGACTAATGCATTTGCAAACAGCTTCACTTAAAACAAATTTACAAACATGCATTGAAAAATTCAAAAATTCCCATATACAGTCTGGTGATAGAAACTTGTGCAGAGGCTGCATTTAATTAGTGCAATAAAGCTTCAAAAACAAAAGTGAATTCAATGCAATCTACACCGACACACAGAATTAAGGTGTAGCAGGGACCAAACGGTATCGCCACTCTCCTGAGGAGATCCAGGGGAGGTGGAGTTCCCAAACGCTTTCGCCAGACTAGTTTTGTGTTGCAACCGTTGTAATATCCCTTCGGTGTGAAGTTCGGCGAATGCAGTTATTGCAACGAGTCGCCTTCGTGTCAAAAGACAAAAGAGACAAAATTGTGCAACACCAGAGACTGCTATGGCTGATCGAGAACACAGGACTGTTATCTCAGAAAACTGGATTCGATTGAGGATAGGGGAGAAGAGAATTCTCCAGGCACCATACTCTCTAGGGAGCTTACTAACAAATGAATGCAAACTGAAATACTCCCTAAAGGCAAAATTTCATTCTAGTAATAGAAATTTATCCAGTAATTGTTTGTCTTGAGGTAATAAGTGTTCAGATGTAAATATCTTTGGATATACTAGTGAGCTTTACTAGGTTATGTGATCTAAAAATTGATTCAACATCTCTTGTTTTACGTTGATGGGATACTGTGTTGTGCCTGCTGCTGTGATGCATGGTGCCATCCAGTGGGAGGATGTAAGTTTATACCATGATTCCACGTACAGCAAGCTCCTGAGTTTGGCAGTGTTAATGGAGGAGGTGGAGGGGGCAAGGGGAGGGAGAGGAAGTTGGATCCTTCCCCTTAGGGAGGGAAAGAAGGAAAGTTGAGAGCACAAGTTTGTCCTGGCCCCCCTCGTCTACTTCCTTTAAGCAGCCTCAAAAGGAAATAGTAGATGACTTGCTCACTGCAGAAAAAAGTGCCGGGGGATGGACAGAACCCATTCTAAAGGGGGGAGCGGAAGACAACACACACAAAATCCTGAATAAGTCAGAAAACCCAACACTGTGAAGTGCCATCAACAGATATGTAAATCACCATAATCCAACAGGCTGTCAATTTATGAAGGATTACTGGTGATGGAAAATATTATGGGTATGAAAGCTGTTACATGTAATCTGCAATTTTTTTTTGGCCTCAGATTAACATCTGCTCATTGTGATTGTGGTGGCCAAACTCAACATCTGTCCCATCGAGGCTTGATCTTAAAACATAATTTTGTCCTAAATTTGATTTTTCATTATTTAATATAAGTCATTCAGTAAATGTTAAGCAGAGGTCCATATGCCTATATAAAGCAATAATGGGAAGGCTGTAGCATTGCTATTCTGCAGGATCAGGTCTAACGGATCTGAAGGGCCTTCATCTCAACCTATCGAATCTAAATAATTAAAAATACAAGTTTAATTGCCTATTCGGATTGCAGAACAACTGCAAGCAAAGAGGTAAAGTAAAAGATTATGCAACACACTACAAATATACAATCCTTTATGATTTCGTCCTTGCTTCCAGTTTACAAACAATGCAAAGTGCATTAAAATTTATAATGTAAAAATAACATGGGATGTTTCCATTGGTCGAGAGGAATGCTATGCGATTATATGCGGGTAGGAAGGCTTTTTAACCTCAGGTGTAACAGGAGTAGGAACAACCAACCAGGTGGCAGCTTTGGTTGAGCTTGAAATCAAAGCACTTCACAAGCTAGTTGGTAGCATCGGTGCATCTTATCATCTTTACACCTTCAACTGTTTACTGTACACTGGCTCTTTGCAACTGTTGTAACTCATGCTCCATCCGATGAATCAGCACCTCCACTATACCAAAGGTGCTGCAAGGTCCTTCTTGGGATGAGTTTCTGCAGGTTAAAAGGTTTTAATGGCAATGGGAGGAGTTAGCTTCAACAGGTTTATGATGATATAGAGGCAGACAGACTAGGAAGGGGCGAGGTACAAACTCTAGCCTATACTAAATCTTCTCATCTCAGCTTGAGGACGAGGAAATAACTAGGCTGGCTCCTCACTCCTAGCCCAGGTGTTAAAGGTCAATTGTTTGTCCTCCCATGTGCTATCCAGGCTGAGGTCAACAAACTTGATGCAGGCCAGGGACAGAGCCAAGGAGCTCCCTAATCTGCATGTCTCTGGATGACAACAAACTTGCCAAAGTTAATTTATTTAAAAAGAAATTCTCTTTGTTGGAAGGGTGCGTGAAAGCACAAACATCAGATGAGGGTAGGATTGAAGAACCGGAGGGCTGGCAGCATCTTATAAATCACAGCCCAGTCAAAAATCTGCATCTTCAAGGGGAGAAAATGGGTTGCGGGCAGAAGAGAAGAATGTGCAACTCACTAAGTGGCAAGTAAATTAGCATTGATGCACCCATGTTTGACAAGTAAAGAAGGGAGATAACTGTAAACTTCAATTTAAAGATAAATAAATAATTACATCTAATTCTGTGAGCTTAACATACAACCAGTTGATTTAGAGTCACTATTCCACCTTTTTGTGGATTTAATCACAGTTGGAAAATTACAGGTTGGCGGCAGGGTTGGCAACATCCAACAGTAGTTTCAGCTTTGAGTCTCCAGAGGCTTGTCTAAATTCTTCAGACTGTCCAGGAATCTTTCAGGAGTCAGGATGTGAGTGGAGCCTGTGGTGGAGGCAAAAGGTGGACATGTTGTTCTGGTACTGATCAAATTGTGGAATGTTTTACCTAAGCTGACCTTTCTGAAGAAGAGCTCTCCTATGGAAAGCTTTCAGGCAAAGGAAAAAGCCATTAGCCTCAGAAACCAGCTCTCTGATCCACAGGATCAGAATGCCTCTACTAGATTTGCATCAAAGCCTTTAAACCTTTTGTTCTTCTGAATTCAATTGCTCTTGACCCAATTCCAGCAGCCACTGCAATGGGATTCCCAAGTCACTTACTTCAAAAACCATTTATCATTTGGTGAACAAGTGCTGTCCAATTTCATTTCATACACTTAATGCCTTAAGTGTCAAACTTGTCTTTTCCTCCTCCTCCTCCTCCCCCACCACCCCCAAAATCAGGAATGGTGCTTCCAAATTCCAATCTGATTCCTGCAGGTTTTTGCAAGCTCCATCTGGATAAATTTAAAATGATCTAAAATCTACACTAGCTATTTTCTACACACTTAACTCTGCCAATGTCAAATCTTTCATGGTTGTCTCTATGAGTATAATAAAGCGGTAAATGGACAAAAGCAATAATATAGTTAACAAAGAAACACGGGGTGTAGGGGGTGTTACCATTTTAAATAGGTTGCCTATAGTGATACAAATACCAACCAGAATGGACTTGATGAAGGAATGCTCCCATTAATCAAGCCTGGAGCAACAACTGCTATAAGCAGCTAGAACTAATTTCACGGATGCAACTTTTATTAATTAACTATTAACTCACTGCATTGGGCTGGACAAATAATCCTGCCGTACTCAGGTGATGCTGTTTGCTGTAGTTTCAGTTACCAACTCGGAGACTGTTTGCTGTAGTTTATAAATAAATTAAAACCATAACTCCCACCCTACCTCCAATTCAATGTCAATATTCACTCCGTTTTAAACAGTGCCCATTAGATAAGTTCGAGTGCCAATATGTTTTGCACTGAGGTTCAGTGTATTTTTAGCGGGGCAAATGATGGTCGAAACTCAGTACAGGAAGTAACAAAGCTGACAAAACTTACCAATCAACACCTCCCATTTGTTGTCGGTGGCCTTTGTTACTTCGTATGCGCAGCGCATCTCAGACATGGAAACCCCTCCAATAACAAAAACAATGAGCCGGGGCCCAGTTCTATACTCTGTTGGAGTCTTGTTCTTGTGCCAATGACCAAAGCGGGCGCTTGAGGAAGTAACAAAAATTCACGTTATTAAAGTTTTCCCATGTGCGATTAACAAAGGGTGTCTCAGGGTTGCAAGAGGGGATCAAAGGTTACGGGGAGAAGGCGGGAGAATGGTGTTGAGAAACATATCAGCCATGATTGAATGGCGGAGCAGACTTGATAGGCCGAATGGCCTAATTTCTGCTCCTATGTCTTATGGAGTCTCAGTGCCGGGGTAACAACATGCAAACAATCTCATCCTCATAAACGGAGGAGTAAACATCACTTTGGGCTGATGGCGACACTGGCAAGGTGACCGTTTATTGACCATCCTAGCTGCCCAGAGTAATGGTTTGATGCAACTGAGTAGCTTGCTCAGAAGAAGGTACCTTCAGAAGGCAGGTAAAAATCAACCACATCGGTGTGGCACTGGGGGTTACATATAGGCCAGATCAGGCAAAGACATCAGGTACCTCCCCTTAAGGGACATTGGTGAACCAATTGGATTTTTACACCAGGCAGCTTCATGGTCACTTTGTGGAATCAGTTTTTTTTTAAAAATTTACGGATTTTTAAAGCTTCAATTTAAATTCTCAAACTGCCAGGGTGGGTTTTGAACTCGTCCTATGGATTACGAGATGAGTAACAATTTCTATACTATCCATATACCCTTTCTAATATGTACAGTGACTTTAAACAGAAAGAAAGTGACCCATTTTCTTCAAAGAAGATGAGAAATTGCCAAATTGGCTCAAGAGTGTTCAGCCCCAGCAGACTGGATGCAGGGAGCTCATCACTCACATACCTCACGGCTGTCTGAGTTGCTGTACTTGGGGCAGGGTCCGACACAAACGGCCATTGCTTTTTGCAAAGCTTTTCTTCTGTAGCTTCCTGTAGGAATTACAAGTTGTTACATCAAAAATGCATACTGTTGTAAATCAATGGATGATGATTTGCAGTACAGGACAATCCATTTTTCAATCGAGATTTTAAATACGTAAACTTCATATAGTAATGTGCAATATCCAATAGAGACATTATGAACTGCACCACTTCTGCCATCATTTTTACAGCTTTAATATTCCAGAGAATTGTTCATTCTCTATTATAGACAAATTAACACTGCATTCCCTCCTTCTAATTTTGCTAGTCAAAAGAAATATATTTCACGCTTATGAAACCTTGAGGTATCGGCACGGAATAAAACAGAGAAACACAGCTCACTTTCCCTGACTGGTGAATATGTGGCAATCATAAATTAACAGTTTCCTCTGTAGATCGGAGGCCCACATTTTATTCACACTACAGTACCTCCATAATATCTTTGATGACTGGAGTCCACCTGGAGAGCTGGTAAGTTGATTCTGTTCGTAATTTTCTTTCTGGTTTAGACTTTGAAGATAATCCGCTCTTAAAATGAAGTTTAAAAAAAAAGTACACATTAACTTCTCTAATTTCAGGTGCCAACATTTGGTCTTTTTCCACTTTTAAAATCCCTTAAAATCTTTGTGATTTGAAGTAAATCCAGAGGGATATATCCAAAACATTTCCACATTTGCCCTAAAACTACATTTCTTTGCCACTTAAAAATCAATTCAGTGTACAATGACATTTTCTGTTCTTCTGCCAGACCGTGTGTTCGACCAGGACCCGATTTCTGAATCCCACTTCCTTCTATTCATCACCAAATGAAACGTCCACCTTTGCAACATCCTCCATTTGCACCTCATACCCAAATCAGCAGAAAATTTTATTTGTACTTTAGTCACCTCTGAACTCAAATTTTCTAACGCATCACTCACTAACCTCCCAACTTTCACAAATAGCTGATGCAGTATAAGTTAATACCGCAGTGAAGCGACCAAGTGTGTTCCTAAATTGTAGCACAATAATCACACTTTACAACGTCTACAATGTGGCTGAACACGGGACATGTAGGAAAATCAGATATATTACTACCAATTTAACATCTTCCTAGCCCATCTTTTGGCCCATTACTACCCCGTTTTGCCTTGCAACATCATCCCTTCTGTTATTTAATCTCTCCTGCCTTCCACCCTGTCACAGACCTTCCCTTTTGTCCTCCCCCTCCCCCAGCCTCTGTACTTGTTTAAATACCTGTTATATCTCTTAACTTTTTCCAGTTCTGATGGAAGGTCATTGACCGGACAGATGCAGACTGATCTGCTGTGTATTGCCAGCATTTTATGTTTTTAGGTATTACCATAAAACCTTACCACAATTCAGGAACACACTTGTTACAATTGAACTCAGATAGTGATTATTGGCACTGCCTTACAGTTATACATATGGAAAACTAAATTCTTATACCTTTGCTCAAGAAAATTAATTACTACCTTCCAGGTTTCTGCACACATTTAAAGCAAAACTAAAATAAGGAAGTTGGTCAATTTAAGTGATGCATACCCCAGCTATGATTGTTGCACCCAGATTCTGATAGTTTCGGATTATATTGCTGTCTTCCTGGATATTTGCATGCTGTATAAGTTTGGTGAGGTTCTCTTCTGTGATCCCTGAAATGACCAAACCGAACAGGTTCAACCAAAGGAAATTAGATAATATAAACACAGTAATAAAGAAAATATTTCTTATACCTTTCCCCCTTACCTCACAAAAGCTTCCACAAGAACCAGTAACAGCCATTTTTCACATTGGTCTCACAACAGTGGATTTTGTATATAAGAGAAGGGAGAGGGGGTAGGCCTTACGGTCCCTCAAGCCTGCATCACCATTCAATAAGATCACGGTTGGTCTTTCATATGAACCCTACCTTTCTTGCCCTCCCTATCCCCATTTCCCTTGATTCCCTTATTGCCCAAAAATCTAAGTGATTCAACCTTTGACTATACTCACTGATTGAGCACCCCCAGCCCTCTGGGGTCAGGGTGACAACTGTCCTTTATTTTATGGGATTGTCCCAAAACTGAGCCCGGTATCTTGGGTTGCATGCATCTGGGACACTGTTTGTCCTGTAAATCTTGTGCAACTGCAGTAACTCTCACAACTCTAGCAGCAAACACTCCCCCTCTCTCTTGGCAACATGCTCTAATGCCAGAGTTTCCCTTAATTTTCCCCGTGAGAGTTAGTCATCCTGTCTGGGGTAGATAATTCCAAAGATTCACCTCCTCTCAGCCTAGATGGCTGGCCCCCTATTGTGAAACTATGCTCCTTAGTTCTAGACTTTCTAGTTGGGGGTGAGGGGGTAACAGTTTCTCAGCATCTATGCTGTCAAGCCCTCAGAATCCTCCACGTTTCAATGAGAGACACTGGCAGGCTGTTTGCATGGGGAAGACACCCCCATCAAGCCCACACTTGTCCTTGCCCAACACCTAGACAATGACTTTCCAGCAGGGGTAATTGGACAGCGATTAGCAACTAATGTTAATGTTCTCCAAAGCCCAAAGGCTCTAAGCCCAACACTGAGATCAATTAACTCAGCTAGAGAATGACCTTGATAACACACCAATGCTGAAATTAGTGTGACTGGACAGTTACAAATGGAGGATGTTGCATTAAACTTAATAACTTGGGGTATGTGACTTAACATACAATATGTTCAAGTTTAAATGAGACTTCAGATAGTCAGATTTTTAAGAGACTTTCTACTTAAAAGCTCAAAGAGCCACCTTACTACTTAGCAAACGTTCGTCAAATCACATCAGTTCATCTTTTATTTAAAATGCTATAATAATAATAAATTTTTGTGCTTAAGTTAATGGGATTCTACGGAAAGGAATGCTTGTCTATTTCAGGCAACCAGTGTCAACAGCAAGCACTCCCTGGTTAGCATTGCTCAGCACAATGCAGATTATGGCTCCACCTATTCTTACCCTACAACGTGCCTCAGCCCCGACCTCAAAAGAGCACCCACTTGCCTCTTTGCCCTACTTACTGCATAATACATTTCGTTGCAAAGACATGGACAATTAGCAGAGAATCTGGGCCAACTGTTAGTGGAGGCTCATGACCACTACAGAGGGAATTGACTGCCCAACTCCGGTTCATACTGGACCAGCAAATTGTTAATTTGGTTGGATTTAAGCCCAGGATGTGAAGGCAAGAGGCCAATTCTAAGCTATCCCACCACTCAAGTTCCCCAGCCCACTTCTTAAATTATGTTGCCACAAAGCCGAATGTCCTCACTGAAGTGATCTCAAACCTTGCCAAAATGATACCAGTTGTCAACTTAATTACTTTACTTCAAAACTATGCTGCATCTTTACACTGAGGCAAAAATGAAAGATTTGTAACTTCAATGCTAAAACTACAGTGTGACTGGTCTGTTGTGTAAAGCGGGTGAAAATTGGTGACCACTGAGCAGTGCAAAACTATTTGAACTAATATAAAAATAGCACAAGTTATACTGCACCATTTTTGAGGAAGATGTATAGAAGGATAATCCTGATCTTGTCATAGGGTTTGATGCTAGTATCCAGTAAGATTGGCACAATTATTTTCATGGGATCTTTAACCTTCTCCCCCTCTGAATCAGTCCCCATAGCAAGGTCCTGTTTGCAGGAAACAAGTTTGTGTTATTAATCTGATGTACAAATATTCTACATAACAACAGGTTTCTATACAGAGCAATTGCAAAGAAAAATTCAATTTTGTAGCAGTTTGGAATATATCCCAGAAATGTCAAAATACAATGAGACACACTTTGAAAGGCATCAATTAACAAGACTTCAAATATCACTGTTACTGTCACTGTGAATCAGTGACCAAAATATTACCTGCCACTAGTATTGACTCCAGACTGGTGCACACATTCTATGCACTGACCTGCTCAACTTTACACATCTTTTCAACTGAGCCCTTGAAGTGCTTCATACAGTCTTCAACCAAGTGCAAGTGTGTGGAGTACTAGAAGGAAAAACAACAGGAGGGACATTATCACGAGGACAGCTGCACTCTTGTCACAGGGATGCAAATAACTGAGAAATAAGACACTAGCAGGACTACTGTACATAAAACAGGGATTCATCAATCCTTATCCTTAATTTAAAATTAATTGCAAGGGAAATAGATCTTGAAGTCCAACAGTCAAAAATTACAAGTTCTTGAACTGAATTGTGTTCCTTCCTTCCCACCTACTACTGAGGGTTCAGTCAGATTACATAGTACTGCATAACCCTTAATCATAACTAATTTACACTGCTTCTTGTAGACAGTGTACATTTATCAAATATAAATAGGGTTGTTTCTTTATTCAGAACTTGCCCTTTTAACTACTAAAAACATCAAGCTAACTGGTATAGTTTATTCAACAGGGTGCAATTTATTGGGTATCTTAAACTCTTTTTCCTCCAATATTTTAGCTCTGGTTGTTGGTGTTTTTGAACTAAAAATACATGTGCTCGTTTGTTCTCTACCCTCTTCACAGAGATGGCAAACTATAGTGGTACTCACTTTGCTGAGCTCCTTCTGATATTGAGGCATTTTCTTTAGTATTTGAGAAAGATCCCGCAGGTTAGCCTGAAAGTAAAAAAAAACAAGCGTTTTTGGCACTTTAAAAAAAAACTTCAGTTCTCTCCCCTTCCCTTCTCAAGGTATTGTAGGCTAAACAGTCATTCTTCACATTACAGCCTCAACATGAAGTGCTGGACTTCTTGACAGTCATTAGGGTAGGTGAGCTTCACAGCTGAATCTGATCCTGTCCACACCTGTGTGACAAAAGTATAATAATTTTCATAATATTTTTCTCATTTATTGTGGAGTAGGTTTATGTATGAGTGTAATTATAGTTGGGTCTGTGTGGTTTAATTACATTTGGAGTCAAGTAACTGAAATCTTGGAATCATCAAAAGAAGCTTGGTGCTTGACATTCAAATGGGTAAAACAGATGCTGGCTTAGCATGTAAGGGAATTTGCATTTTTAGATAAAAGAGATTCGGATTTCAATGGGATTTTAGTCTGTTTACAACTAGCCAAGGCTAAGAAGGGTGTTTATTTTTCCCAAAGTTACTGACAATATTGGCAACATGATAGTTTTTGAGGAAAATACATTTTCAAAGACATATAGAACAAAAGAATTTACATATTAAAAAGAGAGAAACATATACTGAAGGATTTTCCCCTTGGCGATTTGGGGGCGGGGCCCGCTTGCCGAGGGGAAAATGACACGGGATGATGTTGGGAGGAACCCCCGACGTCATCCCAGTCTATTTAAATCTTCAAGAAGGCAGGTGGACAGCAAAATCAGCTGTCCGCCCGCCGACCTGTCAATGACCAATTACGGCCATTGACAGGCTAATTAACCTTGTTAAAGACCCTGCCTGTTCAAGCTCAAGGCTGGCGGGCAGGCCAGGAGCCCCAGCGGGCTCCAAAATTTCATGAAACTTCATCCACAGGCGGGATGAAGTTTCATGTCCGTTTTTAAAAAATTTAATAAACTTTATGTGCTTCTTATTAACATGTCCCATCTTGTGTGACATTGTTACATGAAGGGCATAGTGCTTCCTGTCAGACAGGCCACTGGGCGGGCCTTAATTGGCCTGCCCACTCAAAACGGCAGGGTAAAGAGTCAACTTCCTTTACATTTATGTATTGATTTCTGCACTCACCCCACCCCACCCAAATTTCAATGTTGATAAGCCTGGGTCAAGATTAACCAAGCAATACATCAGCAGTTGGGGAAAAGGAAATAATAAATTGAGAGTGCTTAGGTGATGCTAAGCTTCATCTAAAGTTAGTGTATTGTAGGAGATCAGGGACAAGTTCCATAATGTTGAAGTATTTGGTCAAGAATGAATTCATATAGAACAGTGCTGTCCAATACACTCGCCACATCTGGTGAACTGATGCTCTTCACCAGCTGAGACTGCTTTTAATCAGATGGACATTAGAACCCTGCGGCAGCCCATTAGACTGAGGACCTGGTTCCAGATTCTGTCTGTCACAGACCGTAGCTATGTTGAAAGTAAACAGAAAATCCTGCAGAAAAAAAACCAATCCTTAACATTAAACAACTGTGGTCTAGCTTCATTAAGGTATGGAGTAAACAGGCCCCCATTGAAGAAGTGAAATCATACAGTCAGTAATTTACGGTACAGAATGTTGAAATATTTTAATTGATACACCACAACTGGATATAGTGGTTAGTTGCTGCTACTAAAATTATTTGACAGAGCTGCTGTCACAGTTCAGTACACTTTTGCTCATCTTTAGTCCTTTCCCTCAATGCCAGTTCATCTCTGGGAGGTTGTTACAAGACTTTGTATCATGTTGATGACTGCCACAAGTTTGATGGGCGTCGGGGTCCTACACTGCTGTAGGAGTTAGTGCAATGATCTTGATTTCAAAATAGCAAAGGTGAAAGGTCCAAGTTACGAGAAAATGTTGGTAGAAGTTTGGGTCTTCAATGGGAAAAGGGGCCTCAGATGATCTTTGTAAGGGGATCATTCCAGAATATTATTTTAAAGCAATTGCAAGAACAATAGTGAGGGCGTCACTGGTTAAAATTAAATTAAATTAAATTTTAAAATTGAAATTAACAGTAAATTTCATACAGGTATCAGGAACATCTTCTCCATGAGTGATTGGTATATGGACTTGAGAATAGCGGAAGTAAATATCCTGACTAACTTAAGAAAACAATTGACACTGCAATGGGATTGGGGGAGGGGGCAGAGAACAGAATGGGTAAGCGTAGGATCTTTATGGATGAATGTAAAAAAGGATGGGCTGAATGGCCTTCCTCATCCATACTTAGCCTATAATGTTATGTAGAGAGGGGAAATTTTATAATGCATCAATGCTAAATCTGCACATACCAAAACTTGTAATGTGGTGACGTTGCACTGATCAGACAGAGAGAAATACACATGGGTCTGGCAGCAATGCCACTTTGACAGTGGGTAGAAATGTCATGGGACAAACTTCATGGCATATACTGTCAGAACATTGGAGTATCAGCACCTGTTAGCCAGCACTGCTGCCTCCAATATTCCAACTAAACATTAAACAACATTATGTTTCTTTGATTGACGAAAACAAACTCAGAGGCATTTTTGATGTAGCCGATTGCTTCAGAATGTCACCACGTTCAGTAACGTATCTACTGCCACCTCAGCAAGTTCAACACTGGTGTGAATAACCTACCTTTACAAAAATGTAGAGTAACGTTGGACAGTAAAGAATTAAGTTTAAAATTAGGTAATATTTCTTTATATAAGCTTAGCAGAAGAGAAGGTTTGAAAGACGCAAAAGAAAATCCAGTCAAAAATGGAGTTGCAGCTCATATACAGAGTAGGCCATTCAACTCAACTAGTCTGTACTGTTATTTATACTCCACATGAGTCTCCTATTCCATTTACCTCATCTTAACCTTTCAGCATATCTTTCTCTTCGGTACATTATATATAGATGCAAGTATTTCCACTGCACGTGGCACACCTTTCTTTCTCTAACTGTAGTTCCCTGTTTTTTATGTTCTACCGTAAAACTGCCCCCTCAACAAAAAAAAGTGAAAGAAATGGGTTTTAGAATTGGATTTATAATTAAGGAAGTGTGTTATGTGGAGAGGTATGTGAACTGTCGTGAACACTCAAGAAAACGCTGCTCACCTTATCAGTCGTCATCCTTTTGCTTTCACAGAATGTCTTTAATAACTCTGTTACTTTCCTGTGTGTTAGGAGGGGAAAAAAAACATGCAAGGTAGATATATGGTGCAGGCTCTTGTATGGAAATATGCAAATCTATTAACAGAACAACAGTGTAGGGTTAAACGATGTATTTATACTAACGGCCCAGCCTTGCAGAACCTGATTACAAAGCAAACTCTCAGGAGAGAAGTCTGCACGTTTCCATTTGTATGATGCATTGAGCTGTAACATTTTAAATTTACTCAGCACAGGACTCCAAAGAGGTTACATTTCCATCGTTTTAGGAGCGCTGTGGATGCTGTTTGCGAAGTCTGTAATAAACAGTTATTGTCACACTATCAGAATAGACCTGGAGCACTTTTCAATCCTCCCAACTTTAGCCTTTTGAGCATTTCGTCCATTTCTTCAGCTCGCCCACGGCAGAGTTCATTCTCCCTGCCCTCTCCTCCAAACCCAGGTGCCACTCTATTTCAATCCTTGCCTTTAAAAGCCTAGCTGTCACTTCATTCTCCCATTATTAAGTATTTTAAAAAAAAAAACGCAACTCTGGAATGGCTTGCTAAGTTTCTCTATGTTAAAAAGTGTTTTATAAACACAAATTGTTTACATTAATTTGTACATAATGGCACCCCCTCAGAATAATCAAGTCCCCAAATTCTAATCTTTCATACAATGAACATGGGAAAGTGCAATATAGATGAGAAAAGAGCATTTTGCAGTTTTATTCAAAGAAAAGTGATGATACATAAATAACAAAAGTTGTTGTACAACAAAATGTCGAGACACAAGGCTTTGCCCTGGGAAAATTTTGGTGATCAAAATGGGGGATAAACGGAGGTTGCACTGCAATTGAAGCAGGAGGATTCCACAGAGCAATCTAAACTTTTGCATGATTAACCTACTCAGATTTTAAAAATGTCTTAAATTATACAAACTGGAATGATATTTTAAGCAAGCTTGAGAATCTGGATTAAGAATTCAATGACAACTTTCCGTACTTCCCAGCTTTGTAACAAACTACTTATATCCCATCTCCCCCCAATCCCTCCACATCAGGTGACAATGGCAGTGCTTATCAGTGAACACCAGGATGAACCTGAAGGAGACACCTGCCTTTCAGTGTGTTCATGTGTAAAATTAATTAAATGCGATTTTGTCAAATTTTTTCCCATTGCAATACTGTATTCCCTACAGGAAATCAACTCGAAATAGGAGGGCATAGGAAAGTTCTGAGAATTAGGTTGCAGTTTTACTATTAGTGGAATTAGCTTGTGTGTGTAGAATTACTACATTACAGCAGTGACTACACTTCAAAAGTATTTCCATGGTTTTAAAGCATTTTGAGACATCCGGTGGTGTGAAAGGTGCTCTGTAAACAAGTGTCTTTCTTTGTTATTCTTATTACAAAACCTCTTTACTACACTCATTTTTTAACACAGCTGATGTGTGCTAAATAATTACTACTTATTGTTCTGGGTTACATTCCTTAGGGGCTAAAGGAAGTGGTTATTATATATTGACAATCTGTTTGGTAGAAGTCAGGACTAGGCTGGAAATAATGATAATGTGTGTGAATCTGCTATCCTGAGTAGAAGAAATACACACCTTGTTCTAAACCTGCACTTATATAGCATATTTCATGATCTCAGAGTATCCCAAAGTAATTTAAGTAAATTAAGTACTTTTGAAGTATAGTCTCACAGTTGCAAAGGAAGGTTCCACAAACAGCAGCACAATAGTGATCGTATATTCTGTGTTAGTGATGTTGGCACAACTTTGGGGTGAACTCCTCTGCTCTTCTTCAAAATAGTGGCATGAGATCTTTTATGTCCACCCAAGAGAGAAGATAGGTCCTGACTTTAACATCCCATTCAACAGACAACACCTCTGACGTGCAGCATTCCCTCAGTATTGCACTGGAGTGCCAGCCTGTATCCAGTACCTAGAGTGCAGCTTGAACTGACAATACAAAAACAGAAATACCTGGAAAAACTCAGCAGGTCTGGCAGCTTTGGCGGAGAAGAGCACAGTTGACGTTTCGAGTCCTCATGACCCTTCAACAGAACTAAGTGAAAATAGGAAAAGGGTGAAATATAAGCTGGTTTAAGGGCGGGGAGGGGGGAGTGGTTGTTGGGACAAGCAGCCAGTGATAGGAGGAGATAACAAAAGATGTTATAGACAAAAGAACAAAGAGGTGTTGAAGGTGGTGATATTATCTAAAGGAATGTGCTAATTAAGAGTAGAGAGCAGGACAAGCAAGGTACAGATAGCCCTAGTGGGGGTGGGGTGAAATAATACTAAAAGGGCATAAAAGGTAAAGATAAACAATGGGTGGAAATACATTTTAAAATAATGGAAATAGGTGAGAAAAGAAAAATCTATATAAATTATTGGAAAAAACAAAAAGCAGGGGGAAGAAATGGAAAGGGGTGGGGATGGAGGAGCACACTGAACAATTTCTCCTTTAACTCCTCTCACTTCCTCCAAATAAAAGGTGTGGCTATGGGTACCTGCATGGGTCCCAGTTATGCCTGTCTCTTTATGGGGTATGTGGAACATTCCTTGTTCCAGTCCTACTCCGGCCCCCTCCCACAACTCTTTCTCCAGTACATCAATGATTACTTCAGTGCTGCTTCATGCTCTCGTCGGGACCTGAAAAAATTTATTAATTTTGCTTCCAATCTCCACCCCTCCATCATTTTCACGTGGTCCATCTCTAACACTTCCCTTCCCTTCCTTGACCTCTGTCTCAATTTCTGGTGATAGACTGTCCACCAATAGCCATTACAAGCCCACCGACTCCCACAGCTACCTCGACTACAGCTCCTCACACCCCGCTTCCTGTAAGGGCTCCATCCCATTCTCTCAGTTCCTTCGCCTCCATCACATCTGTTCTGATGATGCCATTTTCAAAAACAGTTCCTCTGACATGTCCTCCTTCTTCCTTAACCGAGGTTTTCCACCCATGGTAGTTGACAGGGCCCTCAACCGTGTCCGGCCCATCTCCCGCACATCCGCCCTCATGCCTTCTCCTCCCTCCCAGAAACATGAAAGGGTCCCCCTTGTCCTCAATTATCACCCCACCAGCCTCCACATTCAAAGGATCATCCTCCGCCATTTCCGCCAACTCCAGCATGATGCCACCACCAAACACATCTTCCCTTCACCCTCCCCTGGTGGCATTCTGTAGGGACCATTCCCTCCGTGACACCCTGGTCCACTCCTCCATCACCCCCTATTCCTCAACCCCCTCCCATGGCACCTTCCCATGCCCACGCAAAAGATGCAACACCTGCCCCTTCACTTCCTCTCTCCTCACCGTCCAAGGCCCAAACACTCCTTCCAAGTGAAGCAGCATTTCACTTGCATTTCCCCCAACTTAGTCTACTGCATTCGTTGTTCCCAATGCGGTTTCCTCTACATTGGAGACACCAAACGCAGACTGGGTGACCGCTTTGCAGAACACCTTCGGTCTGTCCGCAAGCATTACCCAGACCTCCCTGTCGCTTGCCATTTCAACACCCCACCCTGCTCTCATGCCCACATGTCCGTCCTTGACTTGCTGCATTGGTCCAGTGAAGCTCAACGCAAACTGGAGGAACAGCACCTCATCTTCCAACTAAGCACTTTACAACCTTCCAGACTGAATATTAAGTTCAACAATTTTAGATCTTGAACTCGCTCCTCCATCCCCACCCCCTTTCCGTTTCTTCCCCCTGCTTTTTGTTTTTTCCAATAATTTATATAGATTTTTCTTTTCCCACCTATTTCCATTATTTTTAAATGTATTTTCACCAATTGTTTATCTATACCTTTTATGCCCTTTTAGTATTATTTCACCCCACCCCCACTAGAGCTATCTGTACCTTGCTTGTCCTGCTCTCTACTCTTAATTAGCACATTCCTTTAGGTAATATCACCACCTTCAACACCTCTTTGTTCTTTTGTCTGTGACATCGTTTGGTTATCTCCACCTATCACTGGCTGCTTGTCCCAACAAACCCCCCCCTCCCCCTTAAACCAGCTTATATTTCACACCTTTCCTATTTTTACTTAGTTCTGTTGAAGGGTCATGAGGACTCGAAACGTCAACTGTGCTCTTCTCCGCCGATGCTGCCAGACCTGCTGTTTTTCCAGCTATTTCTGTTTCTGTTTTGGATTTCCAGCATCCGCAGTTTTTTGTTTTTATCTTTTTGAACTGACAATATTCTGACTCAGGGGTGAGAGAGTCATCATCAAACCACATCTAACACCAAGAGATAAGTGTTAAATCGCTCAATAACAAACCACTCAATAACATACTTGGAGACGTCAGCAATGTGCATGTGGCGCAGCTGAAGCCAGAGCTCATCATCCTCATCAAGGAGTGTATCTTTTACCCGAGACTCCGCAACTCCTGCAGTTTCATACCTGAAAAACAAAGCAACAAGGTCTCCACATGTGTACCCAAAAATACTGCAAAGAAATCATAATGGATCTCTTTAATATGGATGTAATTCCCCTGCTTTTTCTTCTCCCACCCAACTAGCTATATCTTCAACATCTACACTACTTTCAGGGATAACAATCACCCAAGACATTTTCTCTTACATTGAAAAAGTAAAATTAGTAACTAAAAATCAAAAAGAACCGTCTAATTTTAGTTTACAATGGAGCCATGAATAACTACTATTAACACTGAATGCCCTCTGAAACACACAATAAACCAGGAACAAAACTTCTCCAAGGCCTCAAGTGGAACTCTGGAATACTGGGCAAGGATTTCTGACTGCCAGGTTTTAAAAGTTTTAAATGCTCTGTTCAAATTGGCCATTACCGTACATAGTACCATTCTCAATTTGAATGGGACTCCTTTACATCTCTGTTACAACTTTCAATATAATGTACCACAGAACGAGGATCACGGAAAGCTTTTGATGAAGCCTCAACATAACTTCTTTTCTTGGAGTGGATTGAAAAAAAAACTTACGAGTAAATATCCTGATCGATTGGTAACAAATCATAGGCCATCGCCTGGAGGGTCAGCTCATGCAGGATTGGTGACACAGGGTCGTGGCCCCGGTCCAATATCAGCAGCTGTGAACGTGACTTTTCAGGCCCCTAGACAAAAGATTGGAAGTTTGAGTGAAAAAAATATAAAAATTAGCAACAAGATTATGACCGTTTGGCCCATCTCGATTCATCTATCCAAAAGAGAACCCCAGTCTATACAACGACACGAGGTCACAATGTATTGCATAAATCCTACCGAGTGTCCTTATGGTTTATGGGCTCAGAGTTATTGGTATCGGTATGGTAAAGAAAGAGTGGCATGCAAACCAACAGCTTAACTCATGAAGTGGATGCTTCCCCCCACCACATACCTGGAACCACAAACACCCCACTTCCCTGTTACAGAGCTTCAGATGCCAGTCAAATTTGGATGAGGTTTACAATTGAAATGCTGGATGTTTTGACAGTTTGTGTGGACACTGTTTTAAAGGGTTACCATCGCACCCGACTGAAATCCTGCTGGCAGCATTAAGACAGCAGCTGGGACTCGAAGCAATTCCCAGAACGCAGGACTACTTCAAATAAGACTGAATAAAAATTGCTTTGTATTAGGAAATGCTATTTCTATGAAATGGAAAAGCAGTCAAAGAAAAATAAAGTCAGTTTACAAAGAGAGTTGTTTATCTATTTGTATTCTATAGAAGTGCTGATCAAGATGAGTTTCTGTTAAAAAACTAATATCCAGATTATATTTTTTGTAGAGTCAATGTTACTGCAATAGAAGGCCATTTGTAGTAGAATACTTCCTTACAGGTTAGAGAAGTGACTGTGTTTTGCAATGCTCAAAACCTCCAGGTGGAGGGCACTATTGCACAGTAAATCATCACTCAGTACAATGGTACAGGGAAATGCTCAATCTCTACCTAGTGCTTAGCAAATTCATTTACTCACCTTTACTCCCGTTCAAGTTAGGTTTGGTCAGGAATCAAAAACACAGGGGCAGAGTCTCAGAATAAGGGGCTGATCATTTAGGACTGAGATGTGGAGAAATTACTTCACTCAAAAGAGTTGTGAACCTTTGGAATTTTCTACCCCAAAAGGGCTGTGGATGGATGCGCCATCGTCGGATGTGTTTAAGGTTGGGATAGACAAATCTTTGGTCTCTCAGGAATCAAGGGATATGGGGAACAGGTGGGAAACTGGAGTTCAAGCCCAAGATCAGCCATGATTATATTGAATGGCAGCGCATGTTCAATGGACTATATGGTTTACTCCTGCTCCTAGTTCTTGTGTCCTGTGCTCTTATAGGTTATGAGCGTTTTTTGACCTAAGCAGCAGGAGTCTGCTTTACTGAAATCCAAAAGTATCTTATTTTAAAATGGAAGCTTAGGAAAATATAAAGAATTGGTTGCACTTCTCAAAAGCACCAAAATGTGACTTTTTCCTCTGGTAGGGTAGCAATAAACAAATCAGTAAGCGAAAATATTTCATGAACGTTTCTACGATAAATGTCTTTACTAGATTGCAACACCAAATCTAAGGAATGTTTATTTAGATATACCATAATCTGTGAAGGGAGAAAACACAGTGTGTAAACTGGATGCTGAAATTAGCAGAGATGGACTGTGGAAATAAGTTACACATGATGATGATAGTTGAGTTAGAAAATATTTTTAAGGTGTAAACTGAAATAGCTGCAATGTATAACACTGCGATATGATTAACCAGGGTTCTGTGTAGGTACACAAGTTTTTCCCAAAGCAAGATTAGGTTAATGGCACCTCCAGATATACAGTCTTGCCCATTACTTCCTCTTATTAAGAGCATTAAATTACCAACCTAACAACGGCTTTACATACACAAATTGAAGATTTCCATCTCCACAAGTCTGAACTGACTCTTCCACTTTACATTGCAACTCAAATCCACCTCCCTCAGATGTAAGCTTGTGCTCTGAACCAAGATCGATCTAAAATACTTTGTCAGATTTAGAAATTTTTCGGAAGAACTCAGATGTAGAACATTCAGTGGAACACTCTTCCCCGCCTGCTATTCAAATGGTAGAACACCAGATGGAGCTAAGTGAATGTTTTATTATACAACTGTTCAATTTTTAATAAAGAGGTTTGTAAAGCTGGGGGGGTCTCTTTGGTGAAGGTATGGCAACATTTACAATATGCACTTGTAATTAAACCACAATGGGAATACTCCCTCCTTACCTAACATTTTACTGTCCTATCCTCAAGACATTGATTTCCTCACTGAAGATAGATTACAGACACTGTCTTTTACCTCGATCATGACACCATTATGAGTTCAGAAGCCTCAAACAGTAAATGCTACAGGCTAGTTAAGCAAGAAAGATCTGCACTGATAAATACTTCCTGCACAACTTCTGGACTTTCCAAAAAGAGCTTTACTGTCATTAACAAATTTTTGAAGAGTGGTCACTGCTGCTCTATAGGAAACATGTCAGCCTGTTGTGCAATAGCAAGCTCCCGAAAACAGGAATGAGTTAAATCACCAAAGAACCTACCTTTTTTTGGGGAAATGTTGGCTGAGGGATATATATCGGCTAGGACACCAGGAAGGAATTTCACCTGCTTTGCTGCAATATAGTGACACGACTGTTGCTGATTTAACACAGTGGTAGTGCCACACAACACAACGGAGGGCATCCTCAGTGTCAAGACGGAACTTCGTCTCCACAAGGACTGTGCGGTGGTCACTCCTACTGATGCCATCACAGACAGATGCATCTGTGGCAGAGGATGAGGTCAAATATGTTCTTCCCTCTTGTTGGTTCCCTCAACATTGCCACAGACCTGGTCTAGCAGCTGTGTCCTTTAGGTCTCGGCCAGCTCGGTCAGTAGTGGTGCTACTGAGCCACTCTTGGTAATGGACATTGAAGTCCCCCACCCAGAGTACATTCTGCATCCTTGCCACCCTCAATGCTTCCCCCAAGTGGGGGAGCACTGATTCATCAGCTGATGGAGTTGGGTACGTGATAATCAGCAGGAGGTTTCCTTGCCCATGTTTGACCTGATGCCATGAGACTTCATGGGGTCCGGAGTCAACTTTGAGACTTCCAGCGCAACTTCTTCCTGACTGTATACCACTGTGTCACCATCTCTGCTGGGCCAATTTCAAACAGATCTAGCAACTCAAGACTGGGCATCCATGAGGCAGTGTCGCCATCAGCAGCAGCAGAATTGTACTCAACCACAATCTATAACCTCACGGCCTGGTATATTCCCCCCCATCTACCATTACCACCAAGCCAGGGGATCGACCCTGGTTCAAAGAAGAGTGCAGGAGGGCATGTCAGGAGCAGCGCCAGGCATACCTAAAAATAAGGTGCCAGCCTGGTGAAGCTAAAGCACGAGACTACTTGCGTGCCAAACAGCATAAGCAGCATGCAATAAACAGAACTAAGTGGTTCCGCAACCAACGGATCAGATCTAAGCCCTGCAGTCCTGCCATTGTCGCAAATGGTGGTGGACAATTAAACAACTCACTGGAGGAGGCTCCACTAATATCACCATCCTCAATGATGGGGGAGCCCAGCACATCAGTGCAAAAGATAAGGCATTTGCAACAAGCTTCAGCCAGAAGTCCTGAGTGGACGATCCATCTGCGCCTCCTCTGGATGCCAGTCTTCAGCCAACTCAGTTTCCTGCCGGTGGGACAGGAAATACCCAGGATGGTGATGGTGGTACCTGGGACATTATCTGTAAAGTACAATTCTGAGTGTATGACTATGTCAGGCTGTTGCTTGACTAATCTGTGGGGCAGCTCTCCCAATTTCGGCACAAGGAGGACTTTGCAGGGTCGACAGGGCTGAGTTTGCTGTTGCTGTAAGTCGATGCTGAGTGGTCTGTCCGGTTTTATTTCTTACAGACTTTGTAGCTTTTGACACAACTGTGTGGCTTGCTAGGCCATTTCAGAGGGCATTTAGGAGTCAACTATATTGCATCTGTCTGATGTGTGGGAGCAGCAGTGTTGAGGAGGATGGAAGGGGAGGAAGCGATATAAGGCCAAGTAGCTGGCCTGTATGGTTGTATGCATAATCAGAATAAAATGGCACCTAGGTGACTGCCCTTTAATATTGCTTTCAGCATTCATCTCCAGAAGCCTGCTGAAACCCTCATTACTAATAGGTGTATCATCATTTCTGGATTCAGCAAGATAGATATATTATCAGCATCAGGAAATTAAGAAAGTTTTGGGACAGCAGAAATAAACCTATTTAACTTTGTAACACTGCTATCTGCCATGAGGGATATTTTCCAACTGCATCTAGAAAGTAAATTCAAATCTTTCTCAACATGATATTCAGTTAAACACAGCATGTAGGTCTGTGATTAATGACAATGTCAGCTAGTAACGCACACAGCAATAAAGTAATGAATCCAATTAATTAGCTAGCTACATCTTCACTAAGTCTCCATTTATATAATACATTGAACTAAGTACATAAACATTCAAGCAACAGCAAAGACATATTTATTAGATACTCTCTTCCACGGCTAGGTTATGGAATAAATTACAACCCGTGTTGTGAAGGTGCTCAACGGTTGGTTTTAGTCAGAGTTGCTCAATTGTGCGTTCTGGCTCGGGGTGCTGTTTTGGTAGAGATTAGTGTTACTTTCGGGTGCTTTTAATCTCTGAACCCTGCATGTTTCAAAATGATTTTAATGTCTTTAAATCTCATTTAACCGTCATCACAAAAGTGTCCCAATTGCCTCTGAGGCAGAAGCTTCGAACTAAGACTTGGGCAAGTAATCTAGGGCAGCAGCTCACTGCATTGCTGAGAGAGTGCTGCATTGTTAGAGGTGCTGACCTTCAGATGAGATGTTAAACCGAGGTCTTTTTTGCCTATTTATGTGGATGTAATGTGTGCAATGTAACTATTTGATAAAAAGCAAGAAGCTTGCTTAGTGTCCTGGCCAACATTTATCCATAAACAATCAGCAATGCAGCATAACTGGTCATTTATCTTGGTTTTTGGACCAGCTGCCCACACAACAGTTGTGACTATACGTCAAAAATAATTAATTGACCTTGAAGCTCTTTGGGACAGTGAGGGGATTTGAAAGATACTATTTAAATACAAATTCTTTCTTGTAATTCATATCCCACATCCATATTGGACATTTATTATTGGAGTCAACGTCTCCTTGTAGGAGCATCTTTCTTAGCCCTCCCAGTAATTGATCTCTCAATGTCTCAAACATCTATTTTGACTCATGAAAGTTTTTCAAATAAGTTAAAAAGACAAATTATGTTCCAGGACATTTTTTTTTTAAGTAGCACAGCATGTTTAAATAAATGTTTTCCTCCTATTCTGCTGCTATTCCTTCAGAGAATACCCAATTTAAAAGTCCCAAACGAGCGAAGTGCAAGGCTGTCACTTTTACAAGGAGACTACACGCTTTGCAAAATGTGCAAACTGATACCACTTACATTTAACATGTATGTAGAAAGCTATTACCAAGAACTGCTCCTGAATCTGCTGGACAAAAAGAGACTCACACAGTAACATCCACAGAAATAAATGTGTGCTTATTTACCCTTGGCTGAAATGTAGTGACTGTTCGCATTCTGGAAGAAAAGGGACAGGAAACTGGAAATGGACAAGGAAGGAAGGGACAGAAGGAAGAGAGAAAAGAAAACAGTTTAAAAAGAAAGTAAGAAACACTGCAATGCAGATGGATAAATTAAGACCATGCCCCATCATGTTCACTTCATAGGCTTTCCAGAGCACTTTCGCACACAACTTTTTAACACAATCTGCAAGGTTAAGTCTACTTCCTAAAAATTATTCGCTGATCTCCTACGGTATTGCTCCCAGGTGGTCTGGAGCATGATTGCAGTGTTTCACTGTTCATGAGCTTCAACATTGATTAAACCCTCTGTCTGGGCAAATCTGGGTAATTGAGATAGACCTGTAATTATAATCGTTTTCAGCTTTCAGGTCACCGCCCTGGCTTTCTTTATTTTAAGAAAAGATTATTTTCCAGGTGTAACAAAGCTCCTAATTTTCTCCCATCTATATAAAAAGGAATACTTAAAAATATTCTCAAAGTTGGGAGTTAAGTCACTGTGACATCATTAATAAGTCATTAAGTTATTTGTCAAAATGGCCAATTATTCACCACATTCGAATTTTGCAGCAACAGCTGAGAATGGATTAAAAAACAAAATCAGAAGTCAAGAAAGATAAGATGGGGAGAAGTACAAAACAAATTACTCCCATCTGACTTTTGTTGGGTTACATTTCACAGGTGACTGTCCTCTGCTAAGTGGCCATTCTTCATTTACCAACCAAAATACTAGTGCACTGACTATTCAACTGCCAAGGGCATCACATCAGAATCCAATCCTGTTGGTTCCTAGTGTCAAGTTTCAAACATGTATTTTTGGAAAGCAAGTCATTAGCAAGGGCCTTAGCTGGTTTTCCTCCTCAAGCTTTACCCAATAGACTATGGTTTTTTTTTTTTTGGGGGGGGGGGGGGGGGGGGGGGGGGGGGGGTGCGCGGGAGAGAGACAGACTGGGGTGGGGGCAGTAGGAGTTCCTGAAACTCGGCATTTTAAAGGGTGCGGAGGAAGAGGAGGAGGAGCTATATACTTTGAGGTATGAGATATTTCCATTTTTATTCTGCTTCACCCTCCTTGTCCAGGTATTTGATTTCTGGGAATTGTTCCGCTGAAACCATCAGACAGTGGTTGCAGGTCAAATCTCACGGACACTCGGCACAACAACTGCCCTCAGTGGTAAACGAGAGTCAGTCAAGCCATAATAACTCGTGTTAAAACTGTAAAATTTAGCACAACAGCTCTGGACTGATCTATCTGGATAAATCCAAACTCAGGTCATTTAAAAATTCTGTTTAGAAAAGAATTGCAAGCTGCAGTAATATTTGATGGAAAAACTCTGGCTCAGAGCAGCTGCTGAACTTGCATAGGCAACTGAGATTAGAATCAGAGCTAAAAGCAGAAAATATAATTTCTTTGACATCCTGAGTCAATGGCTTTATACTGCTAGTTCAGCTTCTTCACAGTGCAAACACAGTAAAGCCCTCTCAGCAAGTCACTCCATTAAGGTTATTAACACACCCATTACTCTTCAGTGCCTCTCCTTTTCCTCGACCATCAATCCCAATACTTAATGGCAATAACGAGGAATCTCCCAAACACAAAGGCATGCTTCAGCATACAACATTTTTAAAGCAGCTTTAAGAGGTACTTTAAAGTGAAAATTATACTAAATTCCAAGAGGATAAAAACTTATCTCCAATTTAAACGCCCACAACATCCAAAAAAAGATAACGCCCAACAGATTTAGTACAAGGACCGTTCAACATGAGCTGTGGATAAAGGGGAGCCTGTAGACGTACTGTACTTGGATTTCCAGAAGGCAATTGATAAGGTGACACATCAAAGGTTACTGTGGAAAATAAAAGCTCATGGAGTAGGGGGTAACATATTAGCATTAGAAGATTGGCTGGCTGGCAGAAAGTATGCATAAATGGGTCTTTTTTTGATCGGCAGGATGTGATGGGTGGAATTCCACAAGGGTCTGTGCTGGGGCCTCAACTTTTTACAATTTATATCAATGACTTAGATGAGGGGAGTGACAGCGCGGTAGCTAAATTTGCAGATGACAAAGGTAGGTAGGAAAGTATGTTGTGAAGAGGACATAGGGAGGTTGCAGACAGATATAGATAGGTTGAGCGAGTGGGCAAAAATCTGGCAGATGGAGTCTAATGTAGGAAGATGTGAAGTTATTCACTTTGGCAGGAACAATAAAAAAAGTAGAGTACTACTTAAATGAAGAACGGCTGCAGAAATTCCGAGGTGCAGAAGGATCTAGGTGTTCTAGTGCATAAGTCACAAAAAGTTAGTATGCTGGTACAGCGAGTAAATAAGGCAGCTAATTGAATGCTATCCTTTATTGTGCGAGGAATTAAACATAAAAGCAAAGATGTTATGCTTCAGTTATACAGGGCATTGGTAAGGCCACATCTCAAATATTGTGTGCAGTTTTGGTCTCCTTGTTTAAGGATGCAAACGCATTGGAGGCAGTTCAGAGGTTTACTAGATTGATACCTGGAAAGAGTGGGTTGTCTTATGAGGAAAGGTTAGACAGACTGGGCTTGTTTCCACTGGAGTTTAGAAGAGTGAGGGGTGACTTGAGTGAAGTATACAAGATCCTGAATGGTCCTGACACGGTGGACATGGAAAGGATGTTTTCTCTTGTGGGTCTGTCCAGAACTAGGGGGCACTGTTTTAAAATTAGGGGTAGCCCTTTTAGGACAGAAATGAGGAGAATTTTTTTTCTCTCCCAGGGTTGTGTGACTTTGGAACACTGTCTCAGAAGGCGATGGAGGTGGGGGTCACTGGATATTTTTAAGGCAGAGGTAAATAGATTCTTGTTATGCAAGGGAATCAAAGGTTATCGGGGTGGTTGGGAATGCAGAATTCAAAACACAAGCAGATCAGTCATGATCTTATTGAATGGCGGAGCAGGCTCAAGGGGCCGAATGGCCTACTTCTGCTCCTATTTCGTATGTTCAAGTACCAGGCCCTGCTTTGATGGCCAGTTCTCATGTGTTCCTTTAAACCTGATGTTCTCATTCTTGTTTGCCACTTGCCCTCCAGTGTTGATGATTTTACAAATGATGTCAGCAAAAAGAAAAAGCAAAATTAAAACAATAAGGTGCATAAATGACAGTTGAATCAGTAATGATGTGGCTCACCTCCCCCATGCTGGGATTATCAGCCTTGTATGCATTCAGTTTGTCGTGAATTAGATTTGCCAATGTTGAATTGATTTCTGGGCCCCTAGAAGCATAAGAAGAAGGTAAATTCACACCTCAAATGACATGCTTTATCACATCTTAGGACTGAGTGGCTGTGGTTGGGGGAGGATGGGTTAACATTAAACCCAAGAGTGTCACTGAATCAACCAAAGATCGAGAGTGGAATTGAGAAGGGTACAGTACTTTAGGCACACAATTGTTAAATGTCACTATTAAATCCCCAGAATTTAATTTGCGACGCAACTGCACCAGTTTCTGGTGCACTCCAAAGGAATACCATTCCTGAGGAACAGTTTTAGCACGCTATCAGTATCAGCAAACACAAACAGGCCAAACAGAGCAGGGGTGAAATGTAAAGCTTTCTCCTCTTCCAAGCTTTGGAGAGCATCACTTCTCCCATTTGCTGCATCAGTGCACGTTTTCAATTTCCTACACATGCCATTTCCCTGAGCATGATATATTACCAATTTATATGGAAAGCTTTTGTGCTGTGGGCTTGCAGCCACTGGGAGCCAGCTAATAACTGCCCAAGCTCAATTCCCAACAGACCTTTGAGGAGACTTTCACAGCATTAGTCTGTTGAATGGCCTCCTCCTGTGCTGCATACTTCGATGAAAGGACATTGTATAGTCCACTGCATTGATAAGCCCTTCAAATTGCAATTTGTAATTTAAAAAAGGTACACTATTTTGGAAAAAAAAACATAATTGTAGGAGAAAACGAAAACTTGTATTTTCTTTCATGGTGCTCGCTTTTTTAGATTCAGAGGCTTGAGGGGAGAGACTGCAACTACTACTCTGCATTTATGTAACTGCTATAACCTTTAAAAAAGTTCCAATGCATTTCACAGAATATGAAGAAAATGCATACAGCCAGAAGAGAGATTGGATAGGGGTGACCAAAGGCCTGCTCAAAGTGCTGGGCTTTAAAGGGCACTTTTTAAAGTATGAGGGCAGTGGAGAGACAGAGGGAATTTCAGAGTGGCTGGAGGCACAATCACCAATTATGGGGCAAAAGGATGAGAGTTGGAAGCTATCGAAGGATTTAAAGACAAGATGGATTTTTAATTGGAGGACCAGAAACCAAAAAGGCCAGCAAAAATGATGTGAGAACAATGTGGGAAAGGATTTAAGCAGTATAACTTCAGACACTTTATTGGCCTGAATTACAACAGGTTTTGCTAACTTTGCTAGCTAAAGGAGAAAGGAAACTACTTCTAACAATATGTCTTCTTCATTAGAAAAACCACCTCCTCTAGCTCCACACATCCACTGCCAAGACCCTCTTTCATAGCTTTATCACCTTCAGCACAACTACTCCAATGCTTTCTGCAGGGTTTGAGCAGTAGAAGTTCAGAGGAGTTGTAATTTATGCAGGTGGGAAGGTGAGGGGCCAATCGGACTGCATTCCTTCTTTACTTCCACCACTAAATTAGAGCACGACCAATGAGTATCTTAATTTCATCTACATCTTGGTTCCATAGCCTTGAATACAAAAACCCAGCAAGCTCAGTTTTGAACAAGACTCAATTTTTTTTGGGAGGTGGTGAGGGGCACAATGGGGGAAAGAGATAGAGAATGTTCCAGGTTTGCACAGACCTTGGCCCATCACATGGGTATGTCAATAAGGGGAAACTGTACACTGACCTCAAATGTGAATTACGAACAGACTTACTTTCTATATCTCACAGCTGGATATTCCTTCAAGGTTTCACATAATGTTGCTATCTGTTCAGCCAGATCCTCCAGCAGGGTACTATTGCCATTTGCAGTGTGAGCGCTGAAGAAGTGATAGAATGAATCTGTAGAATCCAGCGAGAACACCTTATGGAGATCACACACACACACACACAGTCACTGAATGCCAGCATTGGGCACAAAAAAGCTATACTATAGACAAGTATGTTGTGAAATAAGTATTTTATTCAAGAAAAATATGAAACACGAAGATGTACTTTTGACAGAACATAAGTTAAGCTATTAAATTAAAACAAAAATATTTGTATTTATCCAGCCTGCCACAGAAATAGATTAAATTTTCTCTATTTTAACAATGCAAAATTATTACTGTAATAAAGCAGCTCAAGGGATTAGATTTATCATGTCAAAAGGCACTTGTTAACAACTTTAATAAGCGGATTGCCCTAGAAGGCAGCAATATCTGTGGAGCTGCCATGAGTCTGTAATCTTTTCATTCCTGAAACACTGGAGAGCCCTCTGGCCTCAAGAACGCAAGTTTATTTTAAAGATAAAAACAAAAAACTGCGGATGCTGGAAATCCAAAACAAAAACAGAAATACCTGGAAAAACTCAGCAGGTCTGGCAGCATCGGCGGAGAAGAACAAAGTTGACGTTTCGAGTCCTCATGACCCTTCAACAGAACTAAGTAAAAATAGGAGAGGGGTGAAATATAAGCTGGTTTAAGGTGGTGGTGGCGGGGGGGGAGGTCATGAGGACTCGAAACATCAACTTTGTTCTTCTCCGCCAATGTTGCCAGACCTGCTGAGTTTTTCCAGGTAATTCTGTTTTTGTTTTTTTTTTATTTTATAGATATTTGAAAGTGTTCAGTTTTGGGTAAGTAAAAGCGTATAACAAAGTATAGTTAGAAGTTAAAAAAAGTCAAATCAAAATTTCTCTCAAGTAAAAGTGGGTTTTATTTTTAATCTACAGTCTCCCGAACAGATTTATAATTCCTTTTTAAGTTAATTAGCACAATTTTGACTGTTTTTAAACTTTGTTAGAGAAGAAACTGTAAAGGCAAGTCAGATTTTCTTTTTATTCACCTTGATTTGAAAAGTCTTTTGTATCATTAGTATGGTAAAATGCAACTGCCATTCATCCATATTTACTGCAGCATCAGGATTTGCTGTACAAGGTCAAATGATGCATTATTAAAGCAGGTTTCCTGCAATTACTCACTTGGGATTCAAGAGGAAGGAAAGACGCATGGATTTCTTTGAGGGTTTTGACTACTTTTGTGCACCGTGATCTTCCAAGCTCGGTAAACAGTGACTCTGGACAGGCTGTGGGGAGCAAGAGTTGGGATTGAAACCAAACCAGACTGATCAATGCTCAGCATAACTTTTTCGATAAATTATCTGTCTTCGCAATAGTTAACTTACAAGTAGGGGCCATGGCCAGTTACATAGAGTGTGCAAAGATGGTGTAACTTGTATTGAACTATTCAATATGAAAAATGGGCATCATACTTTTTAAAAAGGTTTCATTTTGCTATAATTTGAAATAAAACCTGCCTTCTTTAGGTTTCTCTCATTTTCTTTCTGAAATCCACTCCACCCACAGGCAGAGCCCCTCCGAGGTATAAACAATCCCAGGATGAGGTTAAAGTAGAGGTCTAATTCTAGATAAGTATCAGCTCCACCTTTATGTCAGAGATTAAGAAAATATTTGGGCAATCATTCCTGGATATTTCCTCTTGAGGTTGAAAAATATGTGGGAAACCTAGTACTGCCAATACCCTGTGGCATGAGACAGAGTGCCAAAATGTACAATCATCTTAAGTTTTTATTTCTCAATTTCCAATCTACCAGTATAAAGGATGAAGACAGTACTTGCAAGTCTTTGGCGGCGGGGTGGGGGTGGGAGATGGGCAAAAAAGAAAAAAAGGTGACATGCAATTTTCGCATTGTACATAGATTTAACACAAGTTAATCTAACTGGACAACTTTGTACCTGGATGAAGGCTTGGAGAGAAGCAAGCTGGCCCAAACAGGTATTATAATGGTAAGATGTCAAAGCAGCCTCATATTGAATGCAGTACACGAAATAGACCTTACCTTAATTACAAGAGGCACAAAGAATACATCATAGAAGTCAGCCCAGGAGGCTGTCCAGCCAAATTCAGCTTTACAGGTAGCAGCAATTCACTTGGAGCCATCTACTCTAATCCCATATACCTTGACACCATATCCTTTTCAAATTCTTATCCTATTCTCTTATAATTGTTAATTGCTGCCTCAGCAGCCACTTAGTTTCCAATAGCTGTATTAAATAAATTAAACCACGCAGCATATGTTTCCTGGATCTCATGCAGAAGTATGGAAATCATACACATTCTTCCAAATGCTCTTTCAAAAGGGTCCGAACCATGTATAAAGAAAGCACAGCATTTGGAATGGCATTGGTTGTTCCAATACTCCAGGACCAATTTCTATTTGCTCATGTTGAGAACAAAACCTGAAACATCAACACTTACAATCAATGAAGAATATGTGGGCTGCTTTGTACATGAATGTTGGTGTATCTTTGAAGTCATTAATCAGGGCTCGCACAGACTGGGAAAGAAAAAAGAAAAAGAACAAATAAATCACCTAGGACAAAAATAAAACAGAAATACATAGGCATACTGTAAATTGTAACTTACAACCCTTATACATACAATGGGCAACCACTCCACTACTGAATGTGAAGCAGTGGGGCACTAGTTTAGTGTTTATTGTATTAGACCAGCAACCCAGAGGCTTAGAATTCAAACCCATCATGGTATGAAATTGAATTCAATAAATCTGGTAATTTCGTGGATTGGGAGCCAACTTGAAGACAGTCAATTTGTCAAAATTCAACAGGTTCATTGAGATTTTTGGCAAGTATCTTTCTGAAGGGCAGAACTATCCCTGACAGCTGAAATTTACAAAATCCATCCATTCTTTTGACAGGTGCTGACTGACATGTCGTTTATTTCCAGAATTTTACATTTTAATTTCAATTATGTTTCAGCTCTGAACTCAAAACATTAAGCTTGTCTTTCCACTAAACAAATGTAGACTGACCAAGGTAAATGATCTGCTAAATGCGACTGAAATAAAGCTCAGCACAGAGAAGAGGTAGCAAAATAAAGGGAACAACAGGGTCACAAATCAAAAAGGAAATGCCCAATAGGGCTTGTGACAATCCAAAACTCTTGGAGCCTAAAGCAGATGGGAATTTCCAGTAAATCTGCCTATACCCTCACTCCAAACACTTGACCAAGATGTTATCCCTCACTTAAAAAAAAAGTTGCAAGGCTTGTTGTGGAAGGGCAGAGGCTTCCAGACAGGCAACAGTCAGGTTAATCATCTACAAGGCAATTTTGCATTTGTATCCTGGTAGGGATGAGCCTTGAGTGTAAGGCCCCTTCCGTCATACTAGGTCCATGGACAAGAGAGTTCTACTGGAGGGCAAATCTAGGTACCCAGGAAAAGTGGGTTTTCACTATAACCAGGACAAGGTAAAGTAGCAATTTATACTGGGAAGTACTATTAAAGGTCCAAGACTCAAAGTCAGAAGTTGACAACAATAGTGCAAAAAGTAAACTCACTGGACAAGTTTTAATAGTTTCCACCCAGGATCAGAAAACAAGATTATTGTACACAGTGAAAAAAAATGAAAATCTAGTAGAAAGGGTACATACCCTACAAAATTACACTATTAGGCAGTTAACTTGGATTGCATCATTAATGGAAGGGCAAAACCAATAAAGACCATCCAGGCCTTCAAACCTGACCCGATCAGAGAGGCGTGAAAACTTGCATTGCGATTTGCTCCACCCCAATTTATTTAAACACTTGAGAGCACAGAAGCATTTCTACACCGAGGAGTGCTGTGGAGGCTGGAATACAGCATTCCTGCTGGCATTTACTAAGAAGAAACAGGGGACATCTGGAGGCCAGACGATATTGGAGAACCACATTCGAGGGCCCCACAAGATGCACGGAGACAGGTTTTTATTGCCTTCTACCCACAAACGACGAATTTAACAACTCGAAGCTGCAACAAAAGGAGAAGTAAATGTGGGGTTTATGTAGCACGGGGCTATCATTGAACACCACTTACAGGGGAGATGCAACCAAAATGTAAAAACCTCTGAAAACTTTCAAGAAAGCAAGCCATAATCAAGTTTCTTACTAAGACCAATCAAATAAAAGCTCCAAGATATCAAATATTGCAATCTACATTATTCAGCTTTGATTGCTGCCTTTCTAAAATCCCAACTGGTTTGTAAACCATACTTTTCTGTGGTAGATTTGATCCTAAACTTCTACAATTAACCTTCAATCTGTTCATGCAGGTATTTGACCATTGCTTTTCTGTGAAAAGAAGCTAACTGACAGATCATTAAGAATTTGGATACTGCAAATTCCACATATAAGCATGCATGACAAACACCTTTAAACCAATTTATATTGCACTGAAGTCCTGTGATAATGGAGTTGGCTCCTGACATGCAGATCTCACACAGCCAGCAGCAGCCAGTGAGCAAACATGGCAGTATCTGTGAAAGGGAGAGGCCCATCGTTATGGGTCTTTCCAAAAATGTTAAAGCAGATTTACTAATACATTACAAAAATACATTTTTATAGTGCCTTTAACATAGGAAAACACCTCAAGGCTCTTCACAGACACACCATCAGATTAAAACCTACTGAGTCAAAGAAAATATGAGGGGGTGACTAAAAAGTAGGTCAAAGGTGGTCTTAAAAATAGAGGAGAGAGGAGAGGGGGGGTGGTGGTGACATATAGATGGGAATTTCAGACTCACTTGTAGAGTGCCAAATTTCTAGTCCTGGGATTACTGGTTTAATTATCTGATATAGCCACCAACTGCAGCCAAAGAAGTCCTTCCTAGAGCTGTACAGGTAACAGAAGTGGCTCACATAGCAATGCATCATTTATAACCAGGGCTAGCATTTTTTAGTGTCTTTAAGTTTTTAAGAGACAAATATTAACACAGTCTCTGCTATTCTGAGACTACACTGGAAGATCATGTCTATTTTTCAATTTGCTCTTTTTAAAAAAAAGAGCCAGAATTTGCTCTGGCAATGACAATATTTTAAGAAAAGAATGTCAGAACAGGTTTGAACAGAGCTTAAATTCAACACAGAAAAAAGGGATTTAAGGCATGCCACTCCACTAGCCCCTACTTGTTCATTTAATAAACCGCTTACTAATTTTCCACAGTTGTAGTGCCATTTACTTATGTTCTTTGTATTTTTACTCAGAGCTGATGTAAAGTTGCTGGTGGTGATATGGAATTCTCCCACAATATAAATGGGGAGGTTCTACAGCTGTAGCAATCAACATAAAAAGGAACCTCTTGAATGTGAATAGTTGCAATACAAATCAAACCTAGCATCAGATGCTCTCAATCCAATCACTAGGAGACCAGTGTGGTTTTCCTTCAACTGGACTGGAGATGCATTCTTCAGCAACGTAGGAGATCTGCATTGCAATAGATGTGTGCCACACCCAGTACCAAAAAGATTACTGAACATTTTGACAAACACAACCATAATGAGCTCAGTGGTGATCTGAGCGTTTATACTTGCAGCACATGCCTTTTCCGATGGTGTAATCAAATAGATGGCTTCCAAGCTGGGAATCGGCTCCCGCCTCTTGTTGATATCTTCAACAACTGGAATAAAAAGTGAGAGCAATGCTCTAACAGGATTTCAAGTATTGCTGTATGATAATTAACACTGCAGTACACAGGTGGCAAATATATTAGTCTGAAGAAGAGTCATATGGGCTCAAAACATTAGCTCTGTTTCTCTCTCCCCTCCCCTCCTCCTCTCCCCTCCTCTCAGACCTGCTGAGATTTTCCAGCATTTTCTGTTTATATTTCCGATTTCCATCTGCAGTATTTTGCTGATATTTAGATATATTAGTCTGCTATGCGAAAATGTAATGCAAGCTGCAAACACCTTGCACAACCTAGGCCCCAAGCAAGGAGGGAAAAAAAGCAGATTTCACTCTCAAATTAGGGATGGTATTTTTAAATCATTCACAGCAATAAAGTATTTATTTTTGCCAAGAGAGCTAATCCTGATGTTTTTCTCTGCAAACTGGCTTTAACAAATGCATACAATACTTACAGCTTTGTTTAAAAAGTAAGAGGGGAAAATATCTTGCTGGAGTTTTTTTGAGGTGGTAACAGATAAGGTTGATAAGGGCAATGCTGATGTTGATGTGGTGTATATGGGTTTTTAAAAGGCATTTGATACAGTGCCACACAACATTTTAACTCATGGAATAAAAGGGAAAGTAGGCACTTGGATAAGAAATTTGCTGAGTGACAGGAAACACAGTAGTGATAAATGGTTGTTTTTCAGATTGGAGGAAGGCTGTAGACGAGTTCCCCAGGGGTCAGTGCTGCAACTCTTGTTTTCCTCACTTATATTAATGACCTAGACTGTGGTGTTCAGGGCATGATATCAAAATTGCAGATAATACGAAGATTAGAAACATTGTCAACTGTGTGGGGATAGTCTTGAACTTCAAAAGGACATAGACTGTTTGTGGATTGGGCAAACTAGTGGAAGATGAAGTTCAATGCAGAGAATTGCGAGGTGATTCATTTTGGCAGGAAGAATATGGAGACACAGTATAAATAAAAGGAGAAATTCTAAAGGAAGTGCAGGAACAGAGGGACATTGGTGTATATGTACATAAGTCACTGAAGATGGCAGGGCATGTTGAGAGAGCAGTTAATAAAGCATATAATATCTTAGGCTTTATTAACAGGGGCATTGCGCACAAGAGTAAGGGATGTTGAAATTGTATAAGACACTAGTTAGGCCTCATCTGGAGTACCGTGTTCAGTCCTGGGCATCATACTTGAGGAAGGACGTGAAGACATTGGAGAGAGAACAGAGGAGATTCACAAAAACGCTTCCAGGAATAAAGAACTGTAGCGATGCGGATAGATTGGAGAGGTTGGGGCTGCTTTTCTTAAAGAAAAGAAGGCTGAGAGGAGACTTGATAGAGGTATTCAAGATCCTGAGGGGCATGGACAGGGTAAATAGTGAGAAACTGCTCTCACTCAAGGAAGCATCAAGAACTAGAGGGTACAGATTCAAAATAATTGGCACAAGGAGTAAAAGTGTTGCGGGGAAAGATTTTTTCACTGAGATGGAGGTTGGAGTCTGGAATGAGTTTCCTGAGAGGGTGGTGCAGGCAGGTTCAATCAAGGTATTCAAAAGGAAATTGGATTGCTATTTGAAAAGAGAGAATGTGCAAGATTATGGGGATAAGACAGGGGGGTGGGGCGAGGTAGAGAGCTCTTTCAGAGAGCCAGTGCAGACTCAATGGGCCAAATAGCCACCTCCTGCACTGTAAAGATTCTGTGAATTACAATTTACCAGAATTTTTTGATCCTCATATACGATCTTAAATTGAAACTCCAGTCATCTATATTGATACTTTCAATTTCCACCCAATCCCTTCTGGGTAGGGTTCAAATAAATGGTTGCACTAAAGCTCTACTTTACTTACTGGTTATGCCTTCCGCCATTATGTCCGACATCTTGCAGCAGGAGGACAAGATCTTCATGCTCAAATGATCCACAAGCAGCACCTGGGAGAGGTTTAGGCAAAGTTACATTGAATTAATTTTTATACTTTTTGGAAAAGGCATTAAAAACAAGGCTGATATTGTGGAGTTGAAGAAATATTTTTTAAAAAGCAGTGGTTAGGTGATGCCAAATGTGGGTGTTAAACATTTGCTGTTAAATTTAAGTACAAGGGCAATGGGACATGGGTACAAATTGCCAAGGGATAAAATATATATTGGGAAGCAGTTTATAGTGAATAATAATTGGAGTTGTCTTTGTGTGGGGTAGCAATAGAAAATCTCCTATGTTTTCATCTCCAGGATGCTGCCTTAGCCCAAACATTTATCATCTTCATTAAAGGAGTTCTTTCTAAAGTCAGTTTTCAAATGTTTTCAACTAATTTACTTTGACATTCTTTATCCTGCTGGTCTAACTCAACTTTGAAGTGATATTCTGAGGTTACCGTGTCTACATCATTTCATATTTTACATTGATAAATTCCCTCCTCCCACCCGCCCCCACTTAACTCTCATTCTTTCTCTCTGGAATGTACAGCTTCAGCTTCTCCAATTCCTCTTAAACAAGTTACCACCACTTTCAAAAGCTGCATCATCACTAGTTTGTGTGTGAGGAATCACCAGAGTTAGCCTTAAACATCCAAGATCAACGAGAATGAGGGAAGTCATTTGGTCCATCGACTTTCTTCCTCCTGCAGTTTTCAATATATCAGGATTTTTTCCCCTTTCTACACTATGCTGAAGTTGATCACTGTATAAACTGTTTCATGGTAATTTTGCTCTTGGCTAGTTTTGTCCGGCACTTAAAAAGTTCATTAATTTGACTCTTCTTTTCCATTTGGTATTTAATGAATCTCTAGAGTACCCTTATTATCAATCTCACAAGGAGCTAAATTTGAGGTTTTCATGCCCATTCGCATCATTTAATCTCCTGGCACTCGTGTTTAGTGTGGGTGGGTGTATGGATGGGGGTGTAGGGAGTCTTTTGTACTATTTCCTGAGCTTCGAGGTTTCCTTTGCAATCACACTGATCAGAATGCCCTGCCATTTTTGCAGCAATGCCTCAGACATTAAACTCTACTGACTTAGTAGTATAGCTCAGTGTGTTTTGCCTCAGAGTACTGCCTATATGACTGGGCAAACTAAGCACACACTCGTTGGCAGGTCTTTCAGCTCACCTCTCTCATTCAAAGCAATTCACCGAATGAGTGCCTTTCATTCTCTTTCGATGTAATGCCTTGCACTTAACCTGTTTTAACTTACTTGTTTCAATTCTGCCTGCCTGCAATTTTGCGTGATCTTCCTTGGATTCTTGGGATTCCTAACAACAACTCTTCTTGGACAGTCCCTCAGGATCTACTCCGTTCCAATCCTAACTAGTACCTGGGGTGGAATTTTATGCCCCTGTCACAGTGGGGACAGAGCTTTAAAACGCAGCGAGCCATTCCAAAGTCCATTGGTTTTGGCAGGACCGGAAAATTCTGCCAGTGTAAAATTCCGCCCTTGGTTTCCCTCCGCTCTTCTAAGCGACGATTTCTACAGCCATTTTTTTTTTCCAGCCATGGATTCCTTAAGCCTATGCAGCAGCATCTCATCCAGAGTATGATCACAAGATTTTGGAAAGTGCAAGAACCATAAATCATTTAAATATCCTTTATGACACACCATTCCACCTAGTCATTGATTGTAAAAGATTTATCACTGTCCTGACACCCATATGTGCAAGCCAAGAGTGCAGACATTTTATTTAACTTATTCCACTTGCATTTATCAGATTTGAAAGTCACCTTCTTGTAAGATTAATTCAAATTCGTTCTCCAGATGATAAATAAATAGATGGAGTTGACCACAGCTCGCACTCCTCACTTACCACCACCTCCCCACCGGCCCCCCAGTTTGGCACCAAGAACTTTTTGGGTACTTTGCATTTTAAAAGAACAAATTCAGTTATATTTTACATAATTCCAGTAGAAGCGTTGCTGTAATTCAAGCACCAAGTTACTCAAAGGATGACACAGCAAGGTTAGGAAAAGACAACTGCCTATCATCACCCACAAGGTTCAAACAATTCTTGTACCAGCTTCAAAATCTGGCCTTTGAACCACTGGAGAAGCTCAAATACATGAGAAATAAAAAATGCTGCTTGAAGGTAACCATCTCTCTTCCTTCTCTAAGCTAAACTATTCAGATCCAAACAGCTCTCACATACCTTCCATTCTCCCTCCTTCTTCAGATTCTTGATCACTCCAGTTAAAATTTCTGTGAAAGAAGGAAAACTCCAGTTAAGGTTATGAAATATTGAAGTCCTGGGTGAAGGTTTCTTTTCCTGCCTTTACATGGTAATGCATCAAGGACGTGTGTGACATTAAACAAAAGGAAACAAAGCAGGCCCTCGATCAGCTAAAGTCTTCAAGCAAAATATAAATATAACAAGTTACACAAATGACAGATGAGCAGGCAAGAACTACTGACCCAAAAATGCTAAAGGGCAAAAAAAAAATTGCAAGTGAGGTGCACTTAAGTTTCTCTCAGCAGTCTTTATTTAAAACTCAATAATTGGTAAAGTACATTGCTGGGTTTATATAGCCTTTGTATGTACTATAACACATATTGCACAAATGAAGCCTCCCAGGGCCTTCTCTAGCTTCAGTTTAGCGCCATTTTATTCACACATATGTCTATTACATAAAGATTAATTTAATTTCCAGTATTTTACCAACTAAAAAGGGTAATGGAGAAGCAACCATTTCAACTACAGGATCAAGTTAAAGACTCTAGATTTTAAAATGCAATTTCCAAAATACAGGCCACAAGTTTTTCCCTTTTCAGTTCTGACCTAACACGTCTATTGAAATGATTTATGATTACTATCCCTATTCAGCATTTCCACTTGCCATATCAGTTCCATCAAGGCCACTCAGCTCCTGACCTCATTACAGCCTTGGCCCAAACATGAACAAAAGAGCTGAATTCCAGAGGCGGAGTCTCTACCCTTGATATCAAGGCAGCATTTGACCAAGTGTGGTATCAAGAAACCCTGGTAAGACTGAAGTTAATGGGAGTCAGGGTGAAAACTGGTTGGAGTCATACCTAGCACAAAGGAAGATGGTTGTGGTTGTTGGAGGTCAATCACCTCAGTTCCAGGACATCGCTGCATGAGTTCCTCAGGATGGTGTTCTAGGCCCAACCATATCCAATGACCTTCCTACTGCAAGGTCAAAAGTGGGGATATTCACTGATGATATTCACTGATGATTGCACAATGTTCAGCAACATATCCAGCTCCTCAGATACTGAAGAAGTTCCAGCTCAAATGCAGCGAGACCTGGCCAGCATTTACGCTCGAGCTGTGTAGCATGTGACATTTGCACCACACGAGTGCTAGGCACTCACCATCTTCAAAGAGAGAGAATCTAACCATCTCCCTTTACATTCAATGGCATTACTATTGCTGAACCCCCCACTATCAACCACCTGGGATGTTACCATTGACGAGAATCTGAACTGGACCAGCCATTTAAATACTGTGGCTACAAGAGCAGGTCAGAGGCTAGGAATTCTAAGTTAGGTAACTCACCTCCCGAGTTAAAACTCACTCCCCAAAGCCAGTCCACTATCTACAAGACACAAGGAAGAGTGTGGTGGAATACTCTCTACTTATTGGGATAACAGTCAAGAAGCTCAACACTATTCAGGACAAAGCAGCCGATTTGATTGGTGCCCCATTCAACAATCTAAACATTCACTCCCTCTACCACCGAGGTACTGTGGCAGCAGTGTGTACTATATAGCAACTCACCAAGGCTTTTTCGACAGCACCTTTCAAACCCACAACTTCTATCACCTAGAAGAACAAGGGCAGCAGACACATGGGAGCACCACAACCTGCAAGTTCCTCTCCAAGCCACTCATCATCCTGACTTGGAAATATATCGTTGTTCCGTCATTGTTACTGGGTCAAAATCCTGGAAATCCCTCCCTAACAGCACTGTGGGTGCACCTACACCACATGGACTGCAGCGGTTCAAGGCAACAGCTCACCACTATCTACTCAAGATCATCTCAAGAGATGGTGTCTTACCAATGACACCAAAACCTCATGAAAGTTTTTTTAAAGATGTTTTTGGTGATCCAAATTCACACTAATTTGGTGCAAATTTTGAATTTACACAGCAAGCTGTTTGGGAAACAATCCAAACCTGTTATGTTCTTGTGCTTTTAATCTAGGTATTTTTCTTGGGTTCAATGGGGCTAGCTGCTTCCACAAGTGGGCCTTCCATGTGCGTGAATCTGCGTGCACTTTGAGATTAAGCTAGTTGTTCACAATCTTGGTGTTTCATTTAAACCAGAGATAAGCTCCTGACCTCAATCGTGCATCACTAAGAACGCCCTTTCCACCTCCAAAACACCACCCAACTTCGCCTATCTCAGCTCATTTGCCTCCGAAACCATCTTCATGCCTTTGTTACCTCTAGACTCAACTATTCCAACGCACTCCTGATTGATCTTCAGCATTCTACCCTCTAGGCCTGAGTTCAACCAAAAGTCTGTTGCCTGTGATTTAACTAGCATTAACTCCCATTCCCTTATCACCCCCTGTGTTCACTGACCTACGTTGGCTCCCAGTCAAGCAACGTCTTGATTTTAAAATTCTCAGCCTTGTTTTCGGGCTCCTCCATGGCCTCTCTCTCTCTCCCTTCCTCCCTACCTCAGTAATCTCCTCAGGTCCCACAGCCTTCTGAGATGTCTTCACTCATCTAACTCTGCCCATTTCCACATCCCCAATTTTGGTTGCTCCACCATTAGTGGCCATGTCTATAGTTGACTGGACTCTGAAATGCCCTCCCTATGCCTCTTTACATTCCTGCTCCACTTTTCTCATTTGGGATGATCCTTAAAGCCTACCTCCTGAACCAAGCTTTAGTTTATCTGACCCAATGTTATGTGCGGCTTGGTGTCACACTATAATGCTCCTTTGAATTGCCTTGGGACATTTCATTATGTTAAGGATGTTATATAAATAAGACCTGTTCCACACCCAGGTAAATGTGGCAAATAGAGAACGCTGCACAATGTATCTGGCTCACTGGAATATGTCATGTGCTATGTGATCTTGTCTTTGGTAGTTAGAAGGATATATACACAGATTGTGCCTCAAGCCACCAGACCAATTTATTGAACGTTAGCAGAAAATCAAACTGGATTGTTACAGTATTTACAAACTTTAATAATCCTCTTGAAAACAAACACACATCGTTCTTACACTAACTTCTGAAGTAACTCTTTAAAGGTAGTGCTTGACTTCTTGTATGCCAATCATCACAGTGGAAACTTCTGACTTGACATGTATCCGTTTTTGAACCAAAACACCACCCAAAACAAAGCTTTGAGCACTTCTAAAATATCCCAGTGCAGAAAGAACATTAAAATTCCATTTCTCATAGTCAAGGGCAAACCCAAATAACTTGATGCCAATCAGAAGCAGCAAAACCCTACTTAGGAAAGAGGATCAGTAGCTGCCTCCAACTGGAAATTAGCAATGGCATTAAACCATCAACAGCACATGTATGGTGTCATAGGCAGGCTGACTTTCGGCACTTCCATATGGGCCAATGGGTCATTACCATCAATGGCCTGTAAGTACTTTCTTTTAGTCCTTCCCTTAACCTCCTGTGTGAGGAAAAGTCTGAATGCTCTTATCTTGTCTTTAAGCTCTCAACCCTGGATTTATATTGGTAATATAGGGGAAACTAGAAAAGTACATGAGTAAGAATAGAAGGAAATGCAGAGAGGGTTAAAATGATGTAAGGTAGGAGGGGGCTGCTGTGGAGATTTATTGGGCCAGATTTATTCAGCACAGAAACAGGCCATATAATTCTGAGTTTTCAACATACCCTTTCCAAGGATCTGTTACCCTTCCTGCAACAGGGATAGCGTTTTAATACTGACAACAGCCTGTCTCCTTTGCAGCAGTTCAATATTTCAGCAGTTCCATTAAAGGATGATGGTGTCACACTGTTTTAAATACCAGTCAGATAAGAAGTATTGAGATGCAATTATCCATAAAAGTGTTCTGAAAATGCCTCTAACATTTTCAAGCTGTTCAGACAAGAGCAATCTTAGGCAATCACAAACATTCAGAAGTGATTAAGATAATTGTTGCCAGTTTCCACAGAAATGGAACCACCATGCGCTGCAGCAGCAACAATGAACTGAAGATATCACACACCATCAGTAGAATGATCATCAAAAGCACATGTACGCTGAGAATGAGAATGTGTTACACTGGAAACCTAAAAAAAAACTCAATTTATACATGCAACTATTTCAGTTTAATATTCACATCAGGAACCTAGCTGAGTTTTTTTGGCTGAGCATTTTAAGGAAGCATATTCCACAGCAATGTGGTTGACTGTTAAATGCCCCCTGAACAAGGGAAATTAGGGATGGGCAATAAATGCTGGCTAGGCCAGCAACGCCCACATCCCATGAACAAATATTTTTTTTTAAATCCTAACTATAAGTACCAACAAACCTAGGGATTCTGATTTAGGGCTTGCCCACAAATGAAGCCATCCAGGCCCACAAAATTCAAGCAGGACAAACTAGCTGGAAAGAAATAAAAGGCCAGAGTGGCTTGGGTTTCATGGGTTGGGCAGCCTTGGCCTACTTAAACTCACTAGCTCAGCCCCTCATTCATCGTATGTGGGCTATGAGCAGGTAGAGAGAGGTTCCTAGGGATTTTTACCTCACCAGAATCAACATATTGGGGGGGGGTGTATCAGGAATTCAAAAAAGTTGCCCACTCTGGTTTAGTTACTGCCTTTAGTCAGCATGCTTTGCCATTTTACATCAGGCTATTTTATTGCCAACATGAAAACAAAAGCCTCATCAAAATGGAGAGAAAACTGCTTTGGAATTCAACAGGGGTATTTCCATGCAGTGACATAATCGAGGTTTTATAAGGAATTGAAATCCATTCTCCATTGCCTCCCAATCTGCAGCTAAATTTCAGAATTCTCCATCTGCAGCCTATCCTGGACAAAATGTCAGTATCTATCACCCTGCCCCCCCCCCTCCACCCCGCCCCTCACCAACCTCCACCCCGCCCCTCGCCAACCTCCACCCCGCCCCTCGCCAACCTCCATCCCGCCCCTCGCTATCTTTGCAACCACCTCCATTCCCAAGTCTCCGCCTCTCTTCAAATTCTAGTCTGTTGCACATCCTCTCTATTTCAGTTAACACCTGTGGTATAGCCTCACACTTGCCAAAACAGCATTCGTCCTACAAAAAACTTGAGTAGTGCACACCCAGTTATGTGCATGTAGCCACTTCAGGACCTGCTGATGCAGACACATTTTTATTCTTGCAATTTCCTGTGTCATGGGCCAAAGTCCAAGAGGCTACAATACACAAAGACATTAACTGTGCAGAACGGTGGAAGCACACAGCTCTTGTCACTTAGGCTATACTGCTTTAAATTAGCAGTTTGCTCCTTGATTTCTCAGTCGAGTTGAGGCTCCTGCATACTGTAAGGTGCTGGATGTCATTAATAGCCCTAAATAAACTGTACACATTAGAATATGGACTACTATCCTATTTCTTTTGCATCAACATTCCCAAACACATTTCAAATCACCTAGATCCCATTGTTTTTCCCCTTAGTGGAGAGGTTAATAACCAGTGGGCATAGAATTAAAGTAAGGGGCAGGAGGTTTAGAGGGGATTTGAGGATTTTTTTTTCACCCAGAGGGTGGGGATTATCTGGAACTTTCTGCCTGAAAGGATGGTAAAGGCAGGAACCCTCAACATTTAAGAAGTATTTAGACGAACACTTGAAATGCCACAGCATACAGGGCCACGGGCCAAGTGCTGGAAAAATGGAATTAGAGTAGATAGGGGCTTGATGGCTGGCGTGGACACAATGAACCAAATGGCCTCTTTCCGTGCTGTAAAACTCTATGGCTCTGTTTGTGAACTTGTTTATTTTTCCCAAAGCATCAGCCAATTATAGCACCTCTAAATAGCTCGAAGGTGCACAAAATAGGGGTTCAGGTTTAAATCGCAGAGCAGCATTAGTGGATCTCAGCTGCACAGCACTTGGGCAGTTATAACTGGTCACAGCATACTCTGGCAGATTTTATTTCCTCCTTTGCTCCTACCCTTCCCATTTTTGGCTGCTGCTCAGTGATCACTTTTGCAAAGTGCAAGTGTGCTCGTCAGGTGAGACCAGGAGGATTAGGTCTAGTTATAATGTCCTCTACGGTCAAGTATCACACTGACACCCACCACCCAAGTTCACAATAAAGGCGGACTGTTTGGGCAAAGCACTGAAGGCTGGCCAGCCAACGTCCAAGAACTGTATTTCAGCAAGAATCCACTTTCTCAGGGGAATAGAAAAAACCAAAGGAGTCAAAATTTAATCTAACATGGTCAAGTGACAACATGTAACTGAATGCAATGTCAAATTTGCCACAGTATTTGAAAACCACGTAGTCTAACATCAGCGAGGTACCCAAAATAAATATCTAATTAAATGTAACATGCAAAGGGTTAAAGTAAAATCTCACCATGCAGAACGTAAAACACAAAGTCCACAACAGGAATAAAAATTGTGATGACAGGTGGAGGAATTCGGTGGTGTGGTAACAACATGGTTTAGACAAGTTCAGTGAAAAAGAAGTCGAGTTCATTATCAGTCCAGAGTCTTTAAGAAACTTCAGTTATATCAAGGGAACTAATTGGGCTCTGCAATATCCTTAAGCCGGTGTCCTTAATAAAATTATCGACACAAACCAAGTAAACAGAAAAGTAGCTGCAAACCACATTAGATTCACTGCAATTCTATGTTATAACAGACTCAACTGAAGCACAAGCAATAACAGTGGTTCCTTGAACAAGTAACTGATTTCTGAAGCTGGTTATTTCTAATGGGAAGCTTGGATGGCAGCTCTTCTTGTATCCTACCTACATTTAATCTGATGAACAGCGATTCAACTGAAAGAATAGGTAGGATAACAGAAACAATGGCATACTGGGGACAGAAGCAGCCCACTACAATCTGGTCAACACATTTATTGAAAAAGGCTGAACTATAATTTCACTCATTCCCTCTTTATACTTTATTCTTCATCACGTTTAAGTTATGACTGGAGTGTGAAGAGGAAATAGACCATCTGCAGAACACTGACTTTAATAGAAGTTACAAGAAATTGTACCAGACCTATTCAAAGCTCCTGCTTAGCAGCAAAACGATTCTTGACTTTGAATTATAGCCACCCACAACAGTGACCCTGATGACAGAATCCAGTTCTTTCAAACAACAGGATGGGGTATATGGAATAACAAGATAAAATCAGCTATTCAGTTACCAATCATTTGCATGCCCAGATGAAATGTGTTAGGGAGGCAGTCATGAATCATCACAGCAAAACATAACCTTGGCTTCACCTGTGATCCATCAACAGACGTCCCTAAACCTTCACCCCAACCCCAAAATCACCCATCCTGGAGATCACCAGGAGAATAGAGATTGCATATGATACCCTCTTTACACGTCTTTTTCTGGGGCTTCTATGCTGGAGGCAGCACTGGATTTGCAGGTCTGTGGATGGTATGCAGATGAAATGGAAGGGGGCTTCTGCTGCTGTGGCGATGGGATTCCTAAATACAAGGGTGTCCCACAAAGCTACTCTTGGGTTATTCCTGGGACACCCAGTATCCCTTATGACAGACCCCAATCTTATTTTGCAAACTAGTTAGCTAGAAATGTATAAACTCTTGCTATCCATTCTTACAGGTATTTAAAAAGGAAAAGAGTAAGTAGTGTTGGTCCTCTAGAGAGTGACAGTGGGGAGTTAATAGTAAATAATAAGGAAATGGCGGAAGAAATGAACAAATATTTTGCTTCTGTGTTCACTATAGAGGATATAAAAAACATTTCAGTAATTGCTGCAAATCAGGAGGTGAACGGGAAAAAGGAACTTGGTGAAATTGAAATCATTAGGGAAATGGTACTGAGCAAACTGATGGGAGCTGCAGGCTGGCAAGTCTCCGAGTCCCGACAGACTCCATCCTAGGGTCTTTAAGGAGGTGGCTAATGAGGTTGTTGATGCACTGATGTTAATTTTCCAAAATTCGCTAGATGGAAAGGTTCCATCAGATTGGAAAGTAGCAAACATAACTCCTCTATTCAAGAAGGGAGGGAGGCAGCAAACAGGAAACTATAGGCCGGTTAGCTTGACGTCTGTCACGGGGAAGTTATTAGAATCGATCATTAAGGAGGTTATAGCTGGGCATTTAGAAGAGCTCAAGGCAATAGGGAAGAGTCAGCATGGTTTTGTGAAAGGAAAATCATGTTTAACCAATTTATTGGAGTTCTTTGAAGGAGTAACATGTACAGTGGATAAAGGGGAGCCTATAGACATACTGTACTTGGGTTTCCAGAAGGCATTTGATAAGGTGCCACATCAAAGATTATTACAGAAAATAAAAGCGTATGGTATCCTGGGTAACATATTAGCATGGATAAAAGATTGGCTGGCTGACAGAAAGCAGAGAGTATGCATAAATGGGTCTTTTTCTGATTGGCAGGATGTGATAAGTGGAGTCCCTGTACTGGGGCATCAGCTTATTACGATTTACATCAATGACTTAGTTGAGGGGAGTGAAGACATGGTAACTAAATTTGCAGATGACCCAAAGATAGGCAGGAAGAGGACATGAGGAGGTTGCAGATAGATACAGATAGATTGAGAAAGTGAGCAAAGATCTGGCAAATGGAGTTTAATGTGGGAAAATGTGAAGTTGTTCACTTTGGCAGGAAGAACAAAACAGCAGTGTTACTTAAATGGAGAATGGCTGCATAATTCTGAGGTGCAGAGGGATCTAGGTGTAATGAGTCACAAAAAGTTACTATGCAGATACAGCAAGTAATTAAGGTGGCTAATGGGATGCTATATTTTATTATGGGAGGGATTGAACATAAAAGTAAGGATGTTATGCTTCAGTTATACAGGGCATTGGTGAGACTGCACCTCAAATACTGTGTGCAGTTTTGGTCTCCTTATTTAAGGAAGGATGTAAATGCATTGGAGGAGGTTCAAAGGAGGTATACTAGATTGATGCCTGGAATGAGTGGGCTGTCTTATGAGGAAAGGTTGGACAGACTGGGTTTGGAGTTTAGAAGAGTGAGGTGTGATTTGATTGAAGTATGCAAGATCCTGAACGGTCTTCGCAAGGTGGGCATCGAAATGATGTTTCCTCTTGTGGTTGAGTCCAGAACTAGGGGGCACTGTTTAAAATTAGGGGTCGCCCTTTTAGGACAGAGATGAGGAGAATTTTTTTTCTCTCAGAGAGTTGTGCAGCTTTGGAATTCTCTGCCTCAGAAGGTGGTGGAAGTGGGAGTCACTGAATATTTTTAAGGCAGAGGTAGATAGATTATTGTTACGCAAGGGAATCAGAGGTTATCGAAGTTAAATGGGAATGTGGAAATCAAAACAAGATCATCAGCCACGGTCTTATTGACGGGTGGAGCAGGCTCGCAGGGCCAAATGATCTACTCCTGTTCCTATTTCTTATGTTCTAAACTCCAATGGGCTGGATGGGTGTGGAAAACAATAAAAAGCAATGGCTGAGTAACCATTATGAATGTGCTAGCCATACTGGAGAACGTGAAGAGCAGCCCAAAAGTAAGTTTTATAGTTTTCATCTAGTTACTAAGCAAATCTTCAGACATTAGGGCTGTCTTGCAACTGCTCCCTACCAGCAGTTACAAGACAGCCACTCGGCTTTTGTCAAACTTAAGACCAGTTAATTGAGGTTAGATGAGGGGTCCTTCTGATTTAGTGCAGTCACATATACTTTATTTTATTATGCAAACTACAACCAGTAACTTTAGTGCTACTGCACAGAAATAAAGTTATTCTGGTAAAACTGTAGGATACCCAGTTTTTTTTTATAAATGGACCAAAAAATAAAATTCCTTACCCAGATTCTAGATGTTGCAAGACTTTTTGAAAGGACTACCATAAAAAGGGAGGCAAAAAGAAATCACAACCAAGTGAAGAATGGTTGATGCTGATTAGCAGCAACAATATAAATCTGAAAATACTTAAAACTAATATTCTTCCATTTAGCTTACATAACCCAAAAATAAAAAAACCCAACTCCAACCTCGACAATATTAAACCTCATATCCGTCATGGTTATGCTCCTGAGGACATAGGGAGAGGCAAACGAGTGACAGGAATGCACACAATGCAGATCATCTGCATTCAAGAATGCCGGTCTGGGCAAGGTAAGAGTGTGCTTTTTTTTTTAAAAAAAGCACACCTCTCGGCAAAAATATCAATTAAAGCACAGTAATCCTCAAAAATAAAAGCAAAGGACTGCAAATGCTGCAAATGTGAAATAAAAATGAAGTGCTGGAAAAACTCTACAGGTCTGGCAGCATCTGCGGAAAGAGTAACAGGGTTAACGTTTAAGTCCAATGTGACTCATCTTCAGAACTGGTAGTACTTTTTCCTCAAAAGTACTTTGCCGCTTGAAGCTGCTCAGAGTGCTTTAAGCTTACCCTTCTTTGTGATCCAAACACAGGTGTCTCTAAACTCAATCACTTGAAGTGACCATTTCTCCATAAATCGATCACTCCTTACAAACACACAATGCTTATGGGAAAACTCATTAAATTGGAAAATAAAGCTACCCACAAGTGTAAGGAGTATTAAAACTCCCCATGAAACAAAGACCAGTCTAATCGTAACACCGTAACAGATGTTATTCTCTTGCTGCCACATAGAAAAGCTGATCATTACCTCTGCTCAACTTCTAGAACTGCCCCATTTACCCCTCGATCCACCTGTCAACAGTTTACACTGTTTTAAACTGTAGTCGCCAGATGGAGGAGTGAAACATTTCAGGTGAGATTAGGCACAGATGAGCAAAACTTCCTCTGCAGAGCAGAATGTTATGATTTGGGCTCTCTCAACTTGTGCTCACTCTAAGTTTGTAGGCAAATACACATTTCCCATGAACCAAAACTGGTGCACAAGATATTTAGAGTAGGAGAGCATAATAAATCATTTTTACCACTAAGGCTTGAACTGGAAAGCATCTGTAACACCCACCAGCTTTGATCACTTGGACTGCCAAACATCAGACTGCCAGATTAGAAATTACCAATTTATATATTTGGCTATCAAGAATAGAAAAATAGTAGATTTGGTCACACTATAAAACTTCAGCTTGGCCAGTTTTACAAACAATAGAACTTACAAAAACTTCACAGTTCTCTTCAGTCACTTTGGATGAAAAGGTTTACACAAGAGACGAATTCCATGAGGTATTCTTTCTCACTGTTTTTTGGCTCACACAGCTGAACTGGAGCAAGCAGCATATATGCATCCTGCGATACCTCTCCAAAACTAGAATGAAGACACCATGGTCAAAAATGGTTGCACACCATATTGACCAGCAGTAACACCTATTGTCTGTTTTGACCAGGAAATGTTAACTCTGATGGAATGTGGGCTGGTCTGGCTTTTGAGATACCTTCCTCAACTTTCTGCCAAAATCAAATATTTATAAACACATCAAAACAAATCCAGACAGCACAAAAATATTAGAGAAGGAAAAGAATCACACAAGTCAATATGCTTTGATATTGTGCATTCTCTTAACTCATCACTTCAAACTCCTTCTAAAATCAGTAACAGCCCTGTAACAGTCAGCTACATAAACACTATTTTATTCGCCTTTGATTCTCGGAGAACTCGAGCAAGAAAGGACAAAAACTATAATTATATTGACAGCATTTCTCAGTTTAAGTGGGCCTAGTGGGGAAATTTCAAAAGCTATTATACTTCAGTGACATTCATTGTGACAGGATTCTCATATTAAATATTGATTATGGGGTGGTATGAACCTTAAAAGGAAAAAACCCAAAAACAATTTAAAAAGGAGGTAGAACAAAGTTATTTACACAAAAATCAGTTTCATATTTCTTCTCTGCTAGCACATTCATTGCAAAGTAATAAGGGAAAAATGCAAAACATTACCCAATTGCTTGACTAATTACATAATTGACAAGTATGTAGACAGCACTGTTGTATAGAACTGACATAGCCATTTATCTTGCACAGGTGAATGGCACTGGAATGTTTATAGAATCATAAGCAGCTCAAGAACATGTTTCAGGGACTTCATTTACTAGCTTGTCACTCACAATGCCCAGAAGTGAAGAAACAGGAAACAGATTTTTGTGACAAGATTATCATGAAACCATCTCTCCAACTTCCTGAAAATATCCTTTTTCACTGTCCTACAGTTTACATCAATCCTGTCACTGAGATCTGAGTAATGATGGTGAAATTTTCACTAAAAATCCACTTGAAAATTAGTAAGGCTATCTGGACCATTAAGAGTGAAATATTGGCAATGATAGGTCTGTCACTGGTACTGGTAGCAACAATGGGAGTAATCTGGATTGTAACATGGACTGCAGTGGTTCAAGAAGGCAGCTCAGCACCACCTACTCAAGGACAATTAGGGATGGGGCAATAAATGCTGGCCTAGCCAGCAATGCCCACATCCCATGAGTGAATAAAAAAAAGGTGAGAAATTGAGTAGCTCACAACAGCCAAACACAACATTAAAGTACATCAGTTTAAGAGGAATTTTTCCTATAATACATCACAATACAAATATGGTAAAGACACTAAAATGCAAGCTTTGGTCATTTGTTGAAGCATGGAAATCACTAATTCTTTGATGTTGCTAACTGCTATGCAATTGTAATACCACTTATTTGGAGGGTCTTTGATTCCCAGGACTATAACATCTCCTGTTACTCTGCTAGGGCTGTTTTTTCATGATCCTTTTTCCTTCCCTCTGACCATGAGAAATTATCTCCTCTTCTCTGGTGTCCCTGTGCCACGAGTTACTGAAGGATGAGAGGATACCTTGTATTAAGTTAAAATCTTGTCACAAAATCAGTTTTCTTTTTCTACATTTCTTAGCACTGCAAGTGAAAGAGAGTAAACCAAGTCCCTGAAACACAACTGTTCTGATGTTATTACTATGGCAACATCTTCCACGCAAGATAAATGGACACAACAAACTTGCTTTAAAAAAATAACTTGCATTTTTATTGTGCTTTTCATGATCCTAGGGTATCCCAAAGCACTTTGCAGCCAATAAAGTACATTACAAGTGTATTCGCTATTACAATGTGGACAACTTTTCATGTGTAAAATGTTAGATGCTATCCCAAAGAAGGGTATTTCAAAACAGCTAGTCATATTTGGTTATCAGGGGAAACCAGAATAGATTTGATGAGTGGTTGTGGAAGAAAGTGCATTTGGCTCAAATTACCGTAGGAACCAGAGCATAAGGATAAAAGGATCTCTATTGTTAGCGTTTATCTTGACTTAGGCAGGGCTTTTGAAACAGTACAGCACAGCAAGTTGGTTATTAGGTAGAAAAGCAGACATTAGCTGGGCAGTAAACAAAATGCACTTGTAACTAGTTGCAAAGGAGCAGACATTAGCTGTTCATTCAGCTGCACTGAACTGGTAGAAAGTGTTTAGTGATGAAACTGAAGGGTTAGTGCAAGGGCCTTTGCTGTTCAAACTATTTACCAATAACTTTGGAGTTGAGTTAGCACAAAACAGTTCAATGAAAATTGAGAGGTAAAGGGCTCTACAAAATCAGGAGCACATTGATGAAATACAGGGAAATGTAGATAGAATGGGAAGTTGGGCTGTGAAATGACAAATAAAATTCAGTGTTGACAAGTGCACACTAGTGATGAAAAATAAACAGAACTGTTCATCTAAAAGGGATAAAGCACAGGAAAAATGTTTCAAAGTATTGGTGAACAGTGTTTCAAAACCATGAATATTGACAAATAAGACAAACAGGAAAAAGTTGTTCAGCTCATAGAATACAGCAGACGAATCACAGAACATGGCACTAAACCTATAAGGGGTTTTGGCTCTCCCCCATTGGAGCAATGTGTTCACTTTTGGTTATATTACAGGAAGGACTTCATGATACTAGATACTCACCTGATACCTGAGAGTTACTCCCTAGTAACCAAGTTCTCAAAGCCCCTTTTGGCTTTGGCCGCCATTCCTGGACTAACTGCAGCCACCATTAACAAACAATTTCTCCACAGCTGCCAAAGGAACTGAAGAACTTGAGTGGGATTAGATCAGGAACAACTCGAAGTATTGAAATCGGTGTGGACTGAACTGCTCCTAAAGTGTTTTTCTGCCTAACATTCAGTAGGCTGTGATGCTGGAATCAATCGGGTTGCTAATTTACATTTCAAAGTCCGATAATAATTTAGATACTGATGTCCATATCTTCCAAAAAGAGTTATTTGATGCCCTTTGTGAATCTCTACAGTTAGCTGATCAAAAATTTTAAACTGAACAAAATCAGCACAATTACGCATTACATAAAAATAGGGGAAAGAGAAAACTGGTAAAACTGAAAGAAAGGGTGTGCATAGGTAAAGTGCTTAAAATTTATCAAAATTGCATTGCAGGTCTTTGATTTAGTGCATTAGGATCCATATTAATTAAAATACTAAAGCTTCAGAAACTTTATTGCTAAATTAGTCTCTTGGTATCACAGCATGCAAAGTAGAAATTAAACAAATGAGCTGGCCCAGTTAGTTTCACTGAACCTGCCGAGTGTTGGAGGCTGCAATTATACCGCACTATCCACCCAAGTACAACAATGGCAAAGCACGATGGAAAGGTCCCATTATATTGTGGTTGCCTGTAGCTGTGAATCATGCCCTAACTGCCAGGTGGCAACTTTACAGGTATTTAACTCTACAAGCTCCACTCTCTGACCTGCAATGTTTTGATTTTTCGGTCGCGTCAGGAGGGCTTTCTGATTCCTTAAAATATTAAAGGGTAATCTGGAATAAATTTATAACATTCCACAAGAGATCTTTAACTGTCTGAGCACTTGTTTAACATATTCCACATATGACCAAGTGGTGCAGGGCGACCTCCCTCAGATATTGTATATTTCTTCACTTTAGTGCATTCAAAACCAAACATGGAATTCTCCTGCCACTTTCACTTCAAGAGTGCTTTGAATAATGTGAAGTATAGGCCAATACATCTTGTTTGAACTATTCACTTTATTCACAGTGCTGTTAAAGAGGGAGAGAAGCAAATTACAATTCTTTGGGCACCTCGTTAACCACATCTCCAACTTGATTGCTTAAAAGCATTTCCCTCCTTGCCGGAATACAGAACTGATTGTGGCACTGGTGCTGTGACTCCTACCTGGAATTCACGAACGGAGAACACATCTCAGAGTATGGCACAAAATGGTGGACAAAGAGTGCAGGGCAAGCAGAAAGGAAAAAGAAAGAGAAGGGAAGAAGAAAAAGCATGAACAAAGAACAGGATCTTAAGGATACTTTAGAAGGCAGGTAAATGAGGTTGATGGCAATAAAGATCCTGGGCAAGGGAATTCCAGAGTGTAGGGGATAATTGCTGAAAAAAAATTCACAATTCCCACAGTAGAAGGCACATAGAATATACATGTTGCACACATGAAAATGTAAGAACACACTGGTTCGTTCTTTTAAACTCATTTAACTAGCTTTGCATCATTTTTTTTATTCATTCACTGGCTGGGCCAGCATTTATTACCCATCCCTAGATGCCCTTGAGAAGGTAGTGATAAGCTGCATTCTTGAACCGCTGCAGAACATGTGGTGTAGGTACACCCACAGTGCTGTTAGGAAGGGAGTTACAGGATTTTTGTCCTAGATTCTACTCTCAAATGAACTTGTATGAAACCATCCTAACTTCCAGCTTGTGGAGTTGAGCCAATTTTAAGAAAAAATTAAGGCAGAGTCAATTTAGAAATTAAATACAAATGCCAGAGGAATATTAAGTTCTTCCACTGCAAGTACCTCAAAAAGATATGGAACAACAGATCAGGTGGCATGTCATAAACTGATTCAAAATGACGGTAATAAGTAAGCTGCCTTTACAGCAAAATGGGACATAAGGATAATTCAAGCCTTAAACTAATATTCTAACTTTAACCGAACGCAGCACAAAAATTTCACCAATACAGATACAGAAAACCATTTCAAAAGACTCCATGTGAAAACATTACACATTTTGTGCACTGAATACTATTACCAAACTTCCATTACCAGTTAGAAACAACTAGGCTTTACCAAAAAAGCCAACTCACGCAACAAAAAAACAAGAATCTTTTGATCTGTGAGCTGGGTAACAGCTTGGAAAAAACCAGAGCCACGCATACACTGGGTGCTATTCTTCACTAAATTTACATCAGGAGGACATCTTATTCTTTCCACCCTGCTCCCCCCAAAAGGCTAATACCTCCTTCCCCTCTTGAGAATCAGAATGTTATTAAAAACTAAAATATAAAAGCTGTATTTCACAAGTTCCGCCAGGCAGGAAACTTCCTGAGCGACATTAACCCAACAGCTCTTGACAGATAAACAATTAAAGAATTTTAGCAGGAACCACACTGGACAGCAGCTCCAACACCTTCCTCTTTTTAAAAAAAAACTTTTAAAAAAAACCTATTAAGCCTCAAACCCTGTTTGTATTTATTTATATGTTATGTATATAAATTAATAATTTGCAAATAACAGAACTCCAGCTCCAAAAACCACACCCCAGAGTTTATTTTTTTAAAGCTCCCCTACTCAGCCAGTCCCAACCCTCTGCAGCAGGTCGTGTCACAGGAAGCCCGGTTTGATCGACAGCCCCAGCAGCCAATCAAGAAAGGAGAGCAGAAGGTGTGACAGGAGGGCGAACCAATCGGCGACGAGAAGGAGAGCGCGGGCGGGGCCTCGCCGCCTCCCCATCCCCATCCCCATCTGCCCGGGCGGCGGCGGGGAGCAGTCGGAAGGATCGCTGTCAATTTGATCTTAAACGTGTTATTATGGTTCGCACGTTCCCCGGAGCCGGAAGGAAAATTTTTCGAGCTCGCTCTGATCCGGGTTGGGGAAGGTTTGGGCGGGAGGGGGATGGGAAAGGGAGGACGAACGCCAGCGAAAATGGACTTACTTTCCCCTACGACTGCCTTCAACCCAATCGGCGCCATCTTGACTTTTCCGCCTCTCGCGATAGAGGTGCGTCGCTTCCCTTTGTGACGTCATTGCGGATGACGTCACCGCCAATTTCTGGGTGACCTCATTGCCCAACTATCGAATGACGTCATCCATTCCTGTTCGGTTCACTGTGGCCTGTTATTGCCCCCTCTCACATCTTCCTCAATTGGAATGGGCCTTCAAATACCCTGAACATGCCACACAGTGGCTGCATGGTGGGGAAAACTATTAGGGCATGCGCGGTCAATGATATTTTGCAGTGCAGTCATTAGTTGAAGGTAAGTATGGGTAGCCGGCTTAAGCACAGCAAGATCTCACAAGCACAGCCTCATTCTAGGGCTGCCAAGCAGATTCCTTAGATAATATCACCACCTTCAACACCTCTTTGTCCTTTTGTCTATGACATCTTTTGGTTATCTCCACCTATCACTGGCCCTCAATCCAGCTTTACTTGTCCCCCCCCCCCCACCTCCCCCCCTTAAACCAGCTTATATTTCACCTCTCTTCTATTTTTCCTTAGTTCTGTTGAAGAGTCATACGGACTCGAAACGTTAAATGTGTCCCTCTCCGCAGATGTTACCAGACCTGCTGAGTTTTTCCAGATATTTTTGTTTTTGTAGTGATTTAATGTATCCCTGGAGGTTTCATCACATGACTTGTACCCACACTCTTGCCACTGGTCGGCCAGCACATCCATCCTTGTGATGCACTGCCCTGCTACACCAATAGAAACAATAATTAGAGCCAAAATTAATATTCACATGGACAAATGCAAGTTGATTAAGGAAAGCCAGATTACTTAGGCACTCATGCTCAATGATAGTTTACGGCATGGTCACTAGTTGCCGGTGAGTATGGGCAGCCAGTTTAAGCACAGCAAGATCCCATGAACATGTCCTCATTTCTCCCTATTTCTCTAATCTGCCCCCCAGCAAGGAGAATGAAGTATAAAAGAATGGAAGTCTTGCTACAACTGCACAGTTTATTGATAAGATCACATCGGTTAGGGTTGCCAACCCTCCAGGACTGGCCAGGAGTCTCCCAGGAATTGAAGATCAAACTCCAGGACGCTGCTGTGTGCAACCCTGGAGAAAAATCATCAGAACATTAAAAAATATTGTTCTTTTTGTAATTTTTAAAGGCATTTTTCTTTATGCAGATATAAAAAATTGAAAATGGGAGAAAAGGGCTGTTTCACTGATCAGGTTGGACCTGTACTGACTGAAGTTTAGAAGAATAAGAGGTGTTCATATTGAGACATGTAAGAATCTAAGGGCACTTGTTAGGGTGGATCCTGAGAGGATGTTTCCCTGTCTGGGGGAATCTGGAACCACGAGTCACAGTTTAAACATAAGGGGCCTCCCATTTAAGACAGAGATGAGGAGGAATTTCTTCTCTCAGTGAGTCATTGTTTGTAATTCTCTAGATCACTGGAGGCTGGGTCATTGAATATATTCAAGGCTAAGTAAGGCAGAATTTTGATCTCCAAGGGAGTCCAGTGATATGGGAAAAACAGGCAGGAAAGTGAAGTTATGGCCACACACAGACCAGCCATGATATGACAGAATGGCGGAGCAGGCTCAAGGGGCCAAATGGCCTACTCCTGCCCCTATTTCTTAGGTTCTTAAATTACAACCTTGATCATTGCACTCTGCCAATTCTGGCCTCTTGAGCATGCCTGATTTTAATTGCTGCACCATTGATGACCATGACTTAGCTGCCTGGGCCCTAGGATCTGGACTCCCTCTCTGTCTGTCTATCTTTCTTTCTTCCTTTGAGGAGCTCCTTAAAACCCAACTCTTTGACTAAGTTTTTGGCTGTCTGCCCTAATATTGCCACATGTGGCGCAATGTTTATTTTTTCTTGATGAGGCACCTATGAAGCACCTTGGGATGGTTTCTTATGTTAAAGGTGCTTTATGAATATAGGTTGTTGTTGTCATTAAACCCATTCTTGATCTTACACAGAGTTCGCTGTTGACTTTTTTTTTGCAAAAATATACTTTATTCATAAATCTTCAAAAACATTTGGAACCATTTCAAAATCACCATTACAAAAATACAATCAGGTTCAACTTTTACAACATGAATCACAAGGTGTATCAGTACAAACAATGAATATTACAATCATTGGCAGACATTCATTTTAAGCTGTACAGCCTGAGGGGCTCTTTACAGTTCCCAGCCCCCCCAGTGCACTGTGACAGAAGGGTCTTAGACAGCGACCCTTCCCCATTGCGCCTTTGTGGTGGCTGCCCCAAGCTTAACTGTGTCCCTCAGCACGTAGTCCTGGACCTTGGAATGTGCCAGTCTGCAACACTTGGTCGGGGACAACTCTTTGCGCTGGAAAACCAACAGGTTTCGGGCAGACCAAAGAGCGTCTTTCACCGAGTTGATGATCCTCCAGCTGCAATTGATGTTTGTCTCGGTGTGTGTCCCTGGGAACAGCCCATAGAGCACAGAGTCCTCTGTCACAGAACTGCTCGGGATGAACCTCAACAGAAACCACTGCATCTCTCTCCAGACCTTCTTCGCAAAGACACAATCTACAAGGAGGTGAACAACAGTCTCTTCCCCACCACAGCCACCTCGAGGGCAACTTGCAGAGGGGGTGAGACTCCTGGCGTGTAGGAAGGATCTGATGGGGAGGGCCTTTCTCACCACCAGCCGAGCTACGTCTTGGTGCTTGTTGGAAAGTTCTGGTGATGAGGCATTCTGCCAAATGACTTTGTCAGTCTGCTCAGGGAACCATCCCACAGGATCCACCCTCTCCTTTTCCCTCAGGGCCTTTAAGACGTTATGTGCCGACCACTGCCTGATGGACTTGTGGTCAAAGCTGTTTCTCTGCATAAATTTTCCCACAAGGGACAGGTAGTACGGCACGGTCCAACTACTTGGAGTGTTCCGTGGCAGCGTGGCCAGACCCATCCTTCGCAACACCGGGGACAGGTAGAACCTCAGCATGTAGTGACACTTGGTGTTTGCATACTGAGGGTCTACGCACCGCTTGATGCAGCCACACACCAAGGTGGCCATCAGTATGAGGGTAATGTTGGGCACGTTATTCCCCCTTTATCTAGAGGCTTGTACATCGTGTCCGTGCGGACACGATCCATTTTCAACCTCCAGATAAAGCAGAAGATGGCTTGGGTGATCGCCAGCATGCAGGAGTGTGGAATGGGCCAGACCTGCGCCACGTACAGCAACAGCGAGAGTGCCTCACACCATATGACCAGGTTCTTACCCGCAATGGAGAGGGAGCGTCGCTCCCACATGCCCAGTTTCCTTTTCACCATAGACACTCGCTCCTTCCAGTTTCTAACACGTGCCCTGGTCCCTCTGAACCATATCCCCAGCACCTTCAGGCCGTCAGCCCTGACAGTGAAGGGGACAAAGGATCGGTCAGCCCATTTCCCAAAGAACATGGCCTCGCTGTTCCCATGATTTACCTTGGCTCCCGAGGCCAGTTCGAACTGGTCATAGATGTGGATAAGTCTGTGCACCGACAGCGGATCCGAGCAGAAAACGGCGACATCATCCATGTACAGGGAGACTTTGATCTGAGTGCCTCCACTACCTGGGATCGTCACTCCTCTTATGCCCGGATCCTTCCTGATGGACTCAGCAAAGGGCTCTATGCAACACACAAACAGGACAGGGGAGAAAGGGCAGCCCTGCCTGACTCCAGATTTAATAGGAAAGCTATCTGATTCCCACCCATTGATTGAGACTGCACTACTGATGTTATAGTAGAGCAGTTGGATCCAATTGCGAATTCCCTCCCCAAACCCCATTTTGGAGAGCACATCCACCATGTAGGTGTGCGATATTTTGTCAAAGGCCTTCTCCTGATCCAGGCTGATGAGGCAGGTGTCCACATCCCTGTCCTGTACATAGGCAATCGTATCCCTGAGCAGCGCGAGGCTGTCAGAGATCTTGCTGCCCGGCACAGTGCAGGTCTGGTCAGGCTGAATCACCAATTCCAGAGCGGATTTGACCCGATTGGTGATGACCTTGGACAGAATCTTATAGTCCACATTTAACAGTGAACTGGGTCGCCAATTTCTAATTTCCTCCCTTTCCCCCTTGTGCTTGTAGATGAGGGTGATAATACCTTTCCTCATGGATTCTGACATACTGCCGGCCAGGAGCATACTCTCGTACACTTCTAGCAGGTCCGGGCCCATCCAATCCCACAGAGCCGAATACAACTCCGCCGGCAAGCTGTCGCTTCTGGGAGTTTTATTCTTCTCGAAGGACTCAAGGGCCTCAGTCAGTTCATCAGGAGTTAGCGTTTGTCCAGGCTCTCCCGTGTACTGTCGTCTAAGACCTCTGTGATAGAGGACAGGAAGGACTGGGAGGCCGTGCTGTCTGTGGGCTTCACATCATATAATCCGGCATAAAAGGATTTGCTGATCCTCAAAATGTGGGACTGTGATGACTTTACTGAGCCATCTTCTTCCTTCAGGCTGCTGATCACAGAGCTCTCTCTGTGTACCTTTTGGAAGAAGAAATGTGAGCACGTCTCATCCTGCTCCACGGAGTTCGCTGTTGACTGAGAACCAGTCTCAGGGTTCTGGTTCTGACCAATTTAATGCTGGAAAAGAACAGGTGTTCTCTCTATCTCTCTCTCTTTCTCTCTTTGGTCAGTCCACAACCCACAGCATGATCAATGATGCTTTTGTATTCTGAGTGGCCTAAATTCTAATAGGCTTAAGGGGTGCGTGATCAGTCTGTGATTGATCCCCAAGGGTGATAGTCATCAACTGATATCACTTCTCACTATTATCTGACTGGTTTCTTAATATGCTAATTAACTGTAGGACTACCCTCCTCATTAAAGTTTATTTCTGTTATTTTAATAATTTCTTCCTAAGATTAAAGGATGTTTTATTATGTCTTCCTTTGACCATTTCTTCAGGATTGGGGAGTTATGCTGTCGTGTCCTCATGAATGATACGTTGAGCTTATCGTCTCAGACTCTGCTTAATTGGCACAGGTTCCTCATTAAATCAGAACTTTTATCAGTAACTGTCTTTACAGGCTATCTGCTAGGTGATGTTTTTCTCCCTGTGCTTGTTGGTAATTGGAATGAGATACTTTACTTTTAAAACAAAATAATGATTTGCAGAAGCTTCTTTTAACCTTAAAACTAAGTAGGCCTAATACACATTATTGCAAAGTACTAATACAAATGATTACAAAATAGGTAATACTTAAAAGTTATACAGTGTGCGTAAAATATAAGCGCATAGCAGTAATCAGTGTTCAAAATGTAAGATAGTAAAGTCTCCTTATACATTCAATTAATACATAGTCTTGAGTGATAAAAGTCTAAAATAATTATACAGTTACAAAACTAGTCACATATTGTTACAAAGGTTGCTCTTAATACAAAAAATACATTGAGCCAAATGTAATTGCTTTCTTCTAAAACACTACAAATTAAAACTAACTTAATGTAGAACACAGCTGTTGTTATTGTCTCCCTCCTCTCTATGCAATAAATCCCTCTTAACTTTCCTGTCCTGATAGCACCAGGTTCTGATAAGGTTCTATGAGTGAGGGGATGTAAGCTTGCCCATTTAATCTTGAAGGTGTTTCTGTGACATGGAGATAAGTGCAACTGGAGTGTCTTCAGCAGTTGTTCTGTAATTAACTCATTAGTATGTTACCTCATTGTATCTAAAATCCTGTGGTGCTTTTCTCTGTTAAATGAAGCTAAGCAGAGCCACATGATATTAAATGCTGGAGTCTTCTACAACAAAAACAGAATTACCTGGAAAAACTCAGCAGGTCTGGCAACATTGGCGGAGAAGAAAAGAGTTGACGTTTCGAGTCCTCATGACCCTTCGACAGAAGTTCTTTCGAAGGGTCATGAGGACTCGAAACGTCAATTCTTTTCTTCTCCGCCAATGCTGCCAGACCTGCTGAGTTTTTCCAGGTAATTCTGTTTTTGTTTTGGATTTCCAGCATCCGCAGTTTTTTGTTTTTATCTCTGGAGTCTTCTTTTGGTTACAGATTAAAAGGATAGTATACCATAAGGTTAATTGATCAATATACTTTGATTGTGTGATCCAGGCTGAAACTACTCATTAAACATCAATTTTCCTAAATATGCCCCCACCTTGAGGCTAAAATGCTTGGCATTTGATGCCTCACAACAAATCTATCTGTTTTTCACAGCAGCCCAGCCCAAATCAATGGTGCAGCTCCACAGTTTCCAGGTGAGGTGTCTCAGGTAGCAGAGTCTCAGTATTATCCCAATAATTGTCACTGCTTGTAAGAAGACAAATATTGTGGATAGAGTTTTTAACCAATTCATGACGGTTTCCCAGCTGTATTGGGCTCATAACTCTCTAATTCCTCTTTCCTCATTGTTTTGTTGCCTCTTTATCAAGTGATTCTGAGATGAGGTAGTTCTTTCTATTTATGGACCTCAAATTTAAGGATAGAGAGGGTATAGGGTGTCCTAACTGAACTATTACTTTTAGTGCTTCCTCTTGCATCCCAAAGTTAACTCTGAGTTCGTTGATATTATGTACAGGTACTGGAAACAGAATATTATCCCCAACACCTGATATCTGTGTAGGTTTAAAACAGCATGTGGGTTTCGAAATAGGACACCATTTGGAGCCATGCCTCATTTTTAGGGTGTTAGCTGTGACACAGTAAATTCACATTAGCAAATATAAATACTTAGCATGTTCCTCTCCCCACTGTTGAATGTTCATCTCAGTATCCTGTTCCAATATTAAATTTCATTTTCCATTGTAACTTGAATATGATCTCTGAATAACGTCAGTGTCAATTGATGCTCCTTTCAGCCTGACACTCCCCACCTGCAGATTACCTTACTCAATAACATTAAAATATCAACATGCGTTGACTTAAAAGATTCTCCAGCTCATTTTCATCTGTATCCATCTTGTGGATACTTCCTACTACATGTACTTACTCCCAGGCCCTTCATTGTTTCAATCCAAACCTTTCACCCTTTTACTCTAATGTTGCTCACTTTGACAGGTATCAGTGTGTTTAATTCTATCCTGATTGTTTTAAAGTCAGTTTCTCTATGAAGTGTGTGTCAGTGCCTTGATGATTTAAAGGTGTTGTCTCACTCTACTGGCTACATTCACTATTTCATGCCATACTGTTTGTCAAGTAGTGCACATGCCTGAGCCCTGTCCTTCAGTGCATTTCTCCAAGTACTTCTAAATCTTCGGACCAGCCCTTTTTGAACTGATTTCCTGCATATTAATTATTTCACACATAACTCATCTGCACACATATGCAGTGTCCCAAATGTCATGCCACATGTTCTTGACCCTCATGTGATCTTCTCAAAAGATCTCAAAGTTTTTTCTTATCTCTCCAAGTATGGTCCTGTGCCTCAGGTGGTGACCAGAAAATCAAATACAATTCTTAAAGAGAAACATAGACTAGGACACAAGCATCACCAAGAGAAAGTTACCAGTTTACTAGCCTCATCTACACTTTTTCCTCTTGCTAGAATATATCAGATTGAGATATTCCATTGAATTAGACCCAAAATAGATTATTCCAATTCCCATTTGTTCCTGTGTTTTCCTCTCTCTATTTTGTCCCCTCACTTACTTCCTCTCCTCTAATTTCACACATCCCACTAGTTACTATTGCGTTACATTTATGAGCCCTGAAGAAATTTTACAGTCCAATAAAATATTCTGATTATATCTTGAAAACAGAAGTCAAACATTTTTATTTGATTCCAAGCATTAACATCTTTTACTTGTTTGTTCTGTACCTTAGATGAAATCAGAATTTTTCAGAAGTAACTTGCTAAATTACACATCAGATTTTCCATACGCAAACACTTTGGGCAGAATTTTACATTCAGTGTATGGACACATACCCGACACACCGGAACATAAAATGATGCACGATGACATTGGCCAAGCGTCCTGACGCCATCGCAAACTTGCGCAATATTTCGTTCTTCAGGCGCCCGCGGATAATTGAAAGGCTGATTAAGGCTATTAACAAGGTAATTAAGCTGAATTTTACGCTGCCCGTCCAACCTTACAGTTGGCGGGCAAACGAAAAGGCCAAGCGGCCTTTACGTTTTTTAGGAATACTCATCCACGAGCGGGAGGAGGTTTCCTAAAGCTATTACAAATTAAATAAAAACTTTCTTCGAAAAATAATAACATGTCCCATCTCATGTGACACGGTCACTTGATGTTTAATGTTTCATTAAATTCTTAATGCATTTAGCTATTTTTTTAAAAAGCGCTTCCATCTCCCTGAGACACGGAGCTGCCTCAGGGAGGTTGAAGCGCTCTTTCACCGCATGTGCGGAAGAGCACTGACCCAACTCTCCCTCCTGCACAGGTGGCGCTCAGCGCTACTGCTCGTGATCCACACAGGGCTGGCCTTAATTGGCCTGCCCGCGCGAAATCGCGGTGCGGAGCCAGTTGGGGGCGGCGGTCAGCTCCCGCCAAGCTCGCCTGACAAATGGAAAATCCTGGCCTTTTATTTCTGGGAATAACAAGTGGCCTGAATGGGTTTAGGCCAAATTCCTCTGAGTTTTCTTTTAAAAAAACACATAGCCTTTAGTCCATGACTATGCTGTGACATTGAAAGTCTGCAGATAAATTCACAAGTTCTTGAAGCCACTGCAGATCTTGTTCCACTTGAAGTTATATCTGTAAAACAAACACAAAAGGTCCATTCTGCTCAGGGCAAAATGGGTTAATTCGTCCAAACATATCTGACAATTCAGAAACTCTAAATTTTGTAATTAATTTTCCTATAATAGTTAATGACCGAGAGACAATAGTTCTCAGGAGAACAGGGTTAGGATTTGAGTTCAGCTCAAGGCAATTCAAGCACTTAATGTGAGAAAAGGCTGGTGAATAGCAATGAGCAAGAGCAGAATCTTTTTTTTTAAGCTATCTTGGGAGTAGAAGGCCATTAAGCAGAGGAGACTTTCTAGAATGGTGCCAGGCATGAGGGACTTCATTTATAACAAGGGACTGTGCATGTGCTGGTGTCATTATTAGAGCAGAGAAGGTTGAGGGGAGATTTGATTGAACAGAGGAACACAAGAAATATGAGCATGAATAGGCCATTTGGTCCCTCAAGCCTGCTCTGGAAATCAATAAGATCAGAAGTTCCACTTTTCTTCCCGCCTCCCCCCTTAACTTTTGACTTCCTTGTAGATCAAAATCCATCTAACTTATTATGAAGATGTGCTATACAGAATATTAATTAGTATATATATACATACATATATATATATATATACACACACATACATATATATACGTAAAGAACTTTTTGAAAAGAACATTTTGTGCTAAACAAAGGACACTGGCCCACAGCAGCTACTAAGTTGCATTTGTGAAGCCACAAGCCACTTATGGAGAAACAGAGTCTACAGAGCTCTCAGAGACAATGGCTAAGATAAGCCGCAGATTGATACTAGAGAGAGAGAGAGGTCACGTGACCCTGCTCTTGGATGCAAAATGTACTGTATTTGAACCAACAGACAGAGACTGCCAAAGGTACAGTAGGAGAAAGGGCAGCCTTCCCCACCGCCCTGCACCTCCCTCCAAAACCTCTCTCAACAAAGCTGAGCCCTGTTTGTGGTTTGAAAACCCACCAGAAGACCTCATTGCTGCCAACTGAGAGTTCTTAAAGAAGGACTCCAACTCAATACCATTGTCTTCAAGAGAGAAAAAAAAAAACAGCCACAACTGCAGAGCGACTGCTTCAGTGAGAAACCAAAGTACCAGCAGCCACTGTGGAAAATGACTCTCTAGCGGTGAACAAACATTTAGACAATCCATGAATAATTTTTCTGACTACCTTTTTTTTTCCACTCAGCAAAGTTTTAACAACTGATACGCTAACATTTTATTTCTTTTTGGGCATGTCTGGGGAAGTTATGTGTGTATTTTTTACATTAGTGGGAAGTTGGACATATTTGTAATTTTAATGAAAGCAAAATACTGCAGATGCTGGAAATCTGAAATAAAAATAGAAAGTGCTGGAAATATTCAGAGTGAACGCATTGAGTCCAATTTGACCAGTTCCGAAGTAGAGACATGTCGGATTTGAAACGTTAGCTCTGTTTCTGTCTCCACAGATGCTGCCTGACCTGCTAAGAGATTTTCCAGCACTTTGGCTGGAATTTTCCGGCCCCGTTTGTGTCGGGCTGGCAGGAAGGGACAATGTGGCAAGAAGGCCAAAAATTGGTTTCATGCATTCGTAAAGCCAGTTTGCGATCGTCCACTCTGCCCATCATGGGTGGGGCTGCGTTTCCCGCTGCGACATGTCAGGAACCTAATTTCAATACTTTAGCATCTTATTATAGGCCCTGCTCACCGGAACCATCCCCCACGCTGGATCATCCAGGCGTGTTGGCATGATTGCACGCCAAGGTGTTTCACAACTGTACATAAGTGACATGCACTTGGCGAGCTGCACTTCACTCGGGACTTCGAGGTCTGTTTGCCCACCTTGCTTCGGGCAGCACTCGCAGTCATCAGCGCCAGGCTTCACAGACAGCACCACGTCAGTTTTAGAGTGGGTTCATGGGCAAGTGTCTGTGTACCAGACCAGCCATAAGGCGGGGTTGGCTGCAGGGCTGGGGCTTGCTTGGGGAAGGGGGAGAAATGGCCTCAGGCAAGGGAAGAGGCTGCAGGACGAGAGCTGTCCTGGGGAAGGAGGGTATCCCAGGGTGTTTGTGGGGGTGGGGGGGAAGCACATGTTGATCTGTGCAAGTGGTCTCAAAATGGTGAGGAGGCAGTCTCCAGAGGAGATGAGGCCAGATGGAGATGTGAGGGTGTGTGTGTGAGAGAGTGAGTGGTAATGTCCCTTGAGCTGGCAGTGAGTGAGATACCAGTGAATGTGTGATGGGCTTGTGAGTGTGTGAGTTTAGAGTGATGAGCTGGTTGCCTTACCCTGGCAGCACAGATGAGATCATTCATCCATTTCCTGCACTGGATGGCTGACCTCTTGTGTGCAGCATTGGCACTGACCACCTCTGCCATCGCTTCCCAAGCCGGAGTGGTGAGACTGATGGGCCTCCTGTGGCCAGAGCGGGGATAGGGGACTTCACAGCGGGCCTCTAAGGCATCCAGAAGGCATCCCAGGGATGCGTCACTGAATTGGCAGGCGGCACTCATCTTGGCTTTTGGCAACATGTCTTCACCGGAGCACTCCTGGGCTGCAAGCATTGAGAAGTGTGTGCACAGCAGCTGCTTAAATATGGTGCCCTGCGCGAGGAAGTGTTTTAGCAGCTTACGTGCTTTATTAAAGAGGTTTCAAAAATGGTTATGCAGTCACATGACATCTCTCTCCCCATAATAATTTCAGAAGGTATTTGTTTAGCTCAAGTTGGAAATGACTGCGGCTATTATTCTATGATCTATAACCTTTCCATCTAGGTATTGTCCTAGTGGATTTTCTGTCTCCGCTTTAGAAGTAGCCTTATAGAAATACAAATGTGAGGTCCTGTACAGTTCTCAGTAAATCCTTTCAAAGTAGTTCCTGACATCAGCAGGTGTAAAATTCCATGAGGGTGTTGTGGCATGTCTGAAGTGTAACTCACATTGGAACTTGCCAGAAACTGATCACTTGCAATACCAGACATCAGGTGACTTCTGGCAGCCAGCTTTCGTCAATGGATTTTCTTGCTTTTAAAAAGTCCTTTTTAAACAGTTCAATATATGTTTGATCAGCTCATGAAATTAGAGATTGATATCACTCATGCACAAGACACATCATTGTGACTGTGTGTGTCTGCGTGTGCATATGTACAATAGATTTTGTGTAATATTTAACTAAAGTCATTCTCTTTACAAGATAAATGTGTGTGGATTTTTAATCATGTTCAAACATGTTGACTGTTTCCTCAGCCTGAGCTTTACTGAATGATTTTAGCCAGGAGTAGTGTTCCCTTTGTATGTACGATTGCCTGTGTGTGAAATTGATGTTTTAATCTGCTGGGTGATATAAATAGAGTAGACCACAGCCTCAAAACAGGAACATCTTCTTCTGCAACATATCTTGATGTATCTCCTTTCATGAAGTAAAACGTCCCAAAGTGAATAGTGAATACTGCTCTCTGTATCATGTACAAAGACTAATTCTTTCTTAACCTATTGGAAGCATATTAAATAACTGAGTACTCACTGAAATACACCGTAACCTCTTCAGTCTGGAATGTTTGGGGCTAAGGCATTTCTCGATATTGAGATTTTCTGCATTAGAATACATTAGAATGCCTGACCACAATTTTGATTCTTAATTAATTAGCCGACTTTTCTTCCTCCCTCAGCCTTCTTGTCTCACTCTCTCTCCTGCAGTCTTCCCATTGAGACAGTCAAAGGCCATTACTCTTATCTTCAGCAACAATTACCCATTCCCAATTCAGATGTGGTGCTGTACACAGTAGAAACAGGACCATTGAAATAACCAGAAAGCCAATCAAATCCTTTTGTGATTTATTGCAGTGCCGCGAGTTGCGTCAGTGAGATGTGTGGGCCGGTTCAAAGAAATTCCAGACATCTGATGTTTTCGGATTTTGGATTTTCAGACTGGAGGAATTACATTGTACCAGCAAGAAAGGTTCTTCAGTGCCAAGTAGCTGCAGTTTCCAAATCACAAAAGCGCATCAGTACCCAAAATTGTCAATGTCAACTCGCATTAGCGATCAGAATTTACATGTGAATGTAGGTAGGTGTGAAGGGCACAATATCAAAATTTGTGAATGACACAAAACATGGAAGTGTTGTGAACTGTGGGGAGGACAGTGAATGCATTCAAAAGAGACAGGTTGGTGGAATGGGTGGAGTCGTAGGACATGAAATTTAAAGCAGGGAAGTGTGAAAATTATACCTTTTGGTAAGAAGAACAAGGAGACGCAATATAAAATAAAGGGTAGAATTGTAAAGGGGATGCAGGAGCAGAGGGGCTGGCGGTATACATACACAATTCATTGATGTTGAAAGGGCAGGTTGAGAAAGAGGCTAATAAGGATCCTTGGCTTTATAAAGAGGGTCTAGAGTACAAAAGCCAAGGAAGTTATGGTGAACCATTATAAAATAATGGTTCGACCTCAAGTGGAGTATTGTGTCCAATTTTGGACACCACACTTTGAGAGGATGTACAGGTTCAGCAAAGATTCATGTGGATGGGTTCCAGGGATGAGAGACTTCAGTTATATGGATAGAGTGGAGATGCTGGGACTGTCCTTCTTAGAAAAGAGAAGGTTGAAAGGAGATCCAATAGAAGTGTTTAAGACCATAAAGAACCTGAACAGAGTAGATAGGTAAAAACTGTACCCGTTGGTGGAAGGCTCAAGAACTAGAGGACACCATTTTAATGTGAAAGCAAAAGAATGACATGGGGAAAAGCCTTTTCACGCAGCGATTGGTTAGGATCTGGAGTGCACTACCTGAGAGTGTGGTGGAGGCAGATTCAATCATGGCTTTCAGAAGAGAATTGAATAACTATCCGAAGAGAAAAGGTTCAGAGGGGCATGGAGAAAACGCAAGGTAGTGGGACTAGGCCAGTTGTTCTTGCAGAGGTCACGACAAGTGAATGGCCTCCTTCTGTGCTGTAACTGTTCAGTAATTCTATGATTCTATAATATTGTCAAAACAGTTTTAGTGGGAGAAAGTGATGAAGTTTAACTGCCCAATTTCCAGATCCCAGCAGATGGTGCTATTGATTCAGTCTGTTGCCAATAGTGAAGTTGATAAAAAGGGCGAGCACAGTGAACCAAAGGAAACAGTGGCTTTTTCTGATGAAAGGCAGTCGTGTACTTAACAACTAATCCCCCTGTTTCTCATATCCAAAACCTTAAATCTGTGCCCCCTAATCATTGTACCATCAGCTAATGGGATCAGTTTCTGTTTGTCTACCTATCTAAACCCGTCATAATCTTGTCCACCTCTCTCCAATCTCCCCTCAATCTCCTTTGGTTCAAGGAGACAAATACCAGCTTCTCCAACCTAACCTTGTAGCTAAGCTATATCACTGTTCCTTCAATGTTGCTGGGTTAAAATCCTGGAACTCCCTCCCTATCAGCAGGGTGTACCTACACCATACAGACTGCAGCGGGTTCAAGAAGGCAGGTCATCACCACCTTCTCAAGGGCAATGAGGAATGGGAAATAAAAATGCTGGCCTAGCCAGCAACTCTCATGTCCCGTGAAAGAATAAAAAAGAAAACTCCCTCCTCCTTGGAGTCTTTCTGATAAACCTCCTCCGCACCCTCTCAAAGGCTTTGAAATCCTTCATGAGCGGTACCTTTTTAATTTCTAAAAACTGAATTCTCCAGCAGCCATGGCGGGATTTGAACTCACATCCAGCTGGACTATTACCCCCTTCATATCAAGAATCTATCTACCTCTGCCTTAAAAATATTCAAAGACTCTGCCTTCTGGAAGAGAGTTCCCCAAAGACAGGGAACCCTCTGAGAGGAAAAAATCTCCTCATCTTTGTCCTAAACAGGCGACCCCTTGTTTTTAAACTGTGGCCCCTAGTATAAATTCTCCCACAAGATCAAACATCCTCTCCACATCCATCCTGTCAAGACCCCTCAGGGTCTTATATATTACTGTTAGTCCAGGCCTCAGGATTGCTAAACCAGCAACAATGCCTCTACACCCTGCATTAATAGCAGATGGGAGGTCACCCCTTTTAGATTAGAACATTCGACAGAGCTGTTGCTGGGCTGTGATGAAGAGCTCCCCACATTCTCCAGAAGGATTAACACTCTCTGCTTCAACAATTGGTGCAAATAAGCCACACAATCCACGTTTGAAATTCTGATGAAGCCTTTTGGTTACTTCAGCGGTCAATTAATTTTGCAGCAATGAAGCAGGTGGTGCAGCAACATGAAACCACCTTGTACAAATCATCTGTTGGATTGCCTTCCTGTAGCAAGATCCAATTTTATCGTGCAATGATTGATTCGCACAAATAATATCTTTTGCCACCTGGCAAAAATTTATTGGAATCATTTACCCAGAAAGAGAAATGAGAAAAATCAGTACGCAATTGTACCAGTTCCACCATTCTTTTTGAGTGAATTCACTGCAATCAACTATGAAAGACAAGGGTAGAATATTGATTCAATCACATCTGCAGGGAACGCTGGCCAACAGGAGCACAAGGAATATGAACATACGATCATAGAAATTAGGAGCAGGATTAGGCCAGTGGGTTCCTCAGGCCTGCTCTGTCATTCAATATGATCATGGCTGATCTGGTTGTAACCTCAACCCCACATTCCCGCCTATCACTGATGACCTATCACCCCCTTGCTAATCAAGAATCTATCCACCTCTGCCGTAAAAATATTCAAAGACCCTGCTTCCACTGCCTTTTGAGGAAGAGAGTTCCAAAGACTCACAACCCTCCTGAGAGTAATACAATCCTCCTCATCTCTGTCCTAAATGGTGGCCTCTTATTTTTAAACTGTGGCCCCTATTATAGATTCTCCCACAAGAGGAAACATCCTCTCCACATCAATCCTGTCAAGACCCCTTCGGATTTTATATGTTTCAATCAAGTCGCCTCTTACTCTTCTAAACTCCAGCGGATACAAGCCTAACCTGTCCAGCCTTTCCTCTGAAGACAACCTGCCCAATCCAGGTATTAGTTTAGTAAACCTTCTCTGAACTGTTTCCAACGCATTTACATCCTTACTTAAATAAGGAGACCAATACTGTACACAGTACTCCAGATATGGTCTCACCAATGCCCTGTGTAACTGAAGCATAATCTCTCTACTCTTGTATTCAATTCCCCTCGCAATAAATGATAACATTCCATTAGCTTTCCTAATTGCTTTCTGCTTGCTTAGGTTACAAAACAAGGTCATTAGACTCAACAACAAATTGGACTAATATTTTTCAAAATGTGCTCCACTTACCATATTCTCCACTTCCTCCCCTCTCCAGAAATGCATCCTATTGTCCCTTGTTACACTGCCAGCCATGGTAGAGATACATGTACCTCTAAGGGGTGTTTCTTAAACTGCTGTCCATCGCTATCCACCATGAAATAGGATGTGATTTATAATCCCATGATTCTGTAGTCAGAATATAGCAGCAGTCCCACGGGTCAGACGTGTCTACATAGCCTCCCGGTTACCATTGTCTTTGTATAGTCTTATCTTCAAATAAAGAACCCGCATTATTGTTTTACCAATCCTCGTTATAGGATGGGTTTGTTTGTGATAAACATAGGGGGCAGAATCTTCGGCTCGGCAAGTGGGTTTGGGGCCCGCTCGCCGAAGTGTAAAATGACACGGGATGACATCGGGCGTGTGTCATTTAGATTTTCAGTTCAGCGGGCCGAGCTGTCAAAGGCCTGTTAAGGCCATTTAAAAAGCCATTTAAGCAATTACCTGAGCTGCCCGTCCAACCTTAATGTTGGCGGGTAGGCGAAGAGCCCAGGTGGCCTTTGCATTTTTCTCTGTGCCTCAGGGAGATTTCTGCGCTCTTTCAGATGCATGCGCGAAAGAGACACTTCCGACTCAGGCAACACCCCACCCCCCCCCGACCGCACAGGGAGCGCTCAGCACTTCCAGGCACGTGTCACGCTGGGTGGGCATTAATTGGCCCACCCAAGTAAAATGGCGGCACGGACCCGACCTGGGGCAACGATTGGGTCCACACCTGCCCACGCCCACTTCTGCACCGCCTGCCCGACAGGCAGAAAATTCTGCCCACGAATTAGCAGCAAGAGTAGGTCACTTGGCCCCTCGAGTCTGCTCGGCCATTCAATAAGACCATGGCTGATCTGATTGTAACGTCAGCCCCACATTCCTGCCTACCCCCGATAACCTTTCACCCTCTTGTTAATCAAGCATCTATCTCGCCCTGCCTTAAAAATATTCAAAGACTCTGTTTCCACCACCTTTTGAGGAAGAGAGTTCCAAAGACTCATGACCCTCTGAGAGAAAAAAAATCTGCTCATCTCTGTCTCTGATGAGTGACCTCTTATTTATAAACAGTGACCCCTAGTTCTAGATTCTCCCACAACAGGAAACATCCTCGCCATATCCACCCTGTCAAGACTCCTTAGGATCTTACATGTTTCAGTCAAGTCGCCTCTTACTCTTCTAAACTCCAGTGGATATAAGTCTAACTTGTCCAACCTTTCCTCAGAAGACAGCCTTCCCATTCCTGGTATTAGTCTGATAAACCTTCTCTGAACTGCTTCTAATGCATCTACATCTTTCCTTAAATAAGGAGACCAGTACTGTACACAGTACTCCAGATGTGGTCACACCAGTGCCCTGTATAACTGAAGCATAACCTCCCTTCCATGGTAATCAATTCCCCTCAATAAACAATAACATTCTCTTAGCTTTCCTAATTACTAGCTGCATCTGCATATTAACCTTTTGTGATTCATGCACTGGGACACCCCTCTGAATCTCAGAGCTCTGCACTCACCATTTAGATAATAAGCTGCTTTTTTTTCCTTCCTGCCAGAAGAAGCAACAGCTCGAGCTCTAGACTTTGAATCAGGAGGATGTGGGTTCAAGTCCCACTGTCGGGACTTGAGCGCAGAATCTAGGCTAATACTCCAGAGTAGTCTGATGTGCTGTCCTTTGGATGAGATGTTAAACGAAGGCCTGTCTCTGTCCTCTCAGGTTGATGTAAAAAATATGACCACTATTTTGAAGGGGAACTGTTCCTGGTGCCCTAGCCAATATTTATCACTCAACCAATGTCACTAAATCAGACTATCTGATCATAATTTCATTGCTGTTTGTGGGAACTTGCTGCATGCAAGCTGACCTCTGCGTGACCAACATCACAACAGAGATTACAGTTCAGAAGTACTTTGTTGGCTAGAAAGTGTTTTGAAACGTCCTGAAGTTGTAAAAGGTGCTATATAACGCAAGTTCTTTCTTCCTGTCAACTTCAATGGCAGTCTCCTATAACACATTCTGCACCCCTATTTGGCCAAAAAGTGCTTGACAAATGGAGACAGGTGTTAAAGTTCTCTCTTTGTAACCAATGTCCCTGGTGTTCAAACACCTTCACTGCTCAATTTGCTCAATTCCTTCATGACCTTGAAAACCAGTTAAAGAGTGTATTTTGTATTGTATTTGCATAGCACCTCTTTAAGACATCCCGTAGCAATTTGACTTGGCTTAAGGACTGCATAATTCATACAACTGCATGGGAACCTTGAGCCAGCCCAATGCCCAGAGCAAATTCAGTGAAAAGGGGTCCTGCCTACCATTATCTAGTAAAATGCAGGCGTCCCAAACCAAACATCATTCCCGGATAGAGGTAATACTGGACCTGTAGAAAAAACCCCCATGTTTTGTAATAAAGTCTAAGAACTACACTTTGACATTGACTTCAATGCAAAAGGTGTAAAAAGAAAGACTTGCATTTATATAGCACCTTTCGCAACTTCAGGACATCACAGCCAATGAAGTACTTTTGAAGTGTCATCAATGTTGTAGTGTAGGCAATGTGGCAATCAATTTGCGCACAGAAAGCTCCCACATGATGTTGATTGAGGGATCAATATTGGCTAGGACACCAGGCAGAGTTCCCTTACTCTTCTTCAAAATAGTGACACTTGTCATGTCACGTCCACCTGAACGAGCAGATAGATCCTTGGTGTAACATCCTATGATAAAAATGAGACCTCAGACAGTACTGCATTGAATGTCAACCTTGACTGTTGGGCTTAAATCCTGGGCTTGAATTTTTCACTCATCCCGTGTGTGTGATCAGTGTGCTCGGGAGCGGACATGAAACTGATGGTGAAGAGCTGGCCCCAAAAGACAAGAGGAGTGCAACCCCACCACCCCCCCCGCCCTCTAATTTAGTGGCGCATCCCTGAGATGCCTTCTGGACACTGTGGAGGCCCATTGCGATATCCTTTATCTCTGCTCTGGCCGCAGGAGGCCCATCAGCCTCAGCACTCCTGCTTGGGGGGCAGAAGTGGTCAGTGCCAACGCTGCACACAAGAGGTTGGCCATCTAGTACAGAAAATGATTGAATGATCCCATCGATGCCACCAGGGTAAGGCAGCCACCTTATCACTCTAAACTCTCACACTCACAAGCCCATCACACATTCACTGGCATCTCACTCACTGCCAGCTCAAGGGACTTCACCACTCACTCTCACATCTCCATCTGGCCTCATCTCCTATGGTGACTGCCTCCTCAGCCCTCACCATCTTGAGGCCACTTACACAGATTAACTTGTGCCCCCTCACACTCGCTGGGATAACCCCTCTTCCCCAGTACAGCCCTCGCCCTGCAGCCTCTTCCCTTGCCTGAGGCCACTTCTCCTCCTTCCCCCAGCAAGCCCTAGCCCTGCAGCCATTGAAAAGCCACCCCCGCCTTACAGCTGGTCTGGTGGGTAGAGACCCGCCCGTGAGCTCTCCCTATAAGAGATGTGGTGCTGCCTGTGAAGCCTGGCGCTGATGACTGCGAGTGCTGTCTGAAGCAAGGTGGGCAAACAGACCTCGAAGTCCCAAGTTTATGTACAGTTGTGAATCACGCTAGTGTGCAATCACACTGACATGCCCAGATGATCCAGCGCAAGGGGGATGATTCCAGCGAGCAGGGCTCGTAATGAGATTCTAAAATATTGAAATTATGCTCCCGATGTGTGGCAGTGGGATATGCAGCCCGCCATTGATTGGTGGAGCGGATCTTCGCAAAGTGGTTTCACGACAGCGTGAAACCGATTTTTGGCATTCTCGCCATGTTGTCCTCCCTCCACCCCTCCGTGAAGCCCAATGCCAATTGGGACTGGGCATTCGGGCCAATGTTGCCCTTCTGGCCTCTCCAGCTGAAATTGAGTGCTGCTGGTGAGAGATGCAAAGGGTGAAACAGGCCAAAATCAGAAAATAATGATCTGAGGATTTCTTAATTATTAAAGAATGAAAAGGGCTCACATCTTTATGGTGCTTTATCCTCTTTCAGGATCCCAGAAAGTGCTTCAACTATAATGGGTGACTTTGTAGTATAGCACTTGCTTTTACCACACATATAGGCACAAAATGAATAAACAATGAATCTATGATTGGCATTCATTGAGGACATGTTAGCCAAACAACCTCTTGGCTCTTCTTAAGTAGTGCCATGGGATCTTTAACATCTACCTGAATGGAGGATTGGATGTCTGTTTGACATTTCTTTTGCAGTTTTATCTATAGGATCTTCTACAGTCTCATCTATAGGACAATTTTACACTATTTGGGACTGCACTGGACTGTCAGCCTGGATCATATGCTCAGTTCTGAAAGGCAAACACCCTCCTCTGCATAGAGGTAATATCGGGCTGTAGAAATAGTCTCATGCTTTGTAATAAAGGTTAGGAACTACACATTGGACACTGGCTTCACTGCAAGAGATGGAAAAATGCAAAAAGAAAGACTTGCATTTATATAATGTTTTTCATGACCACATTACAGCCAATGAAGTATTTTTGAAGTGTAGTGACTTTTGTAGTGTAGGAAATTTGGCAGCCAATTTGCGCGCAGCAAGCTCCCACAAGTAGTAGTGGGTTCATGACCAGATAATCTGTTTTGAAGCATGTTGATTGCCTATGAGTGCACAACCTTTTGATTCGGAAGGTGCAAGTGTCGCCAACTGGATCTTATTGCCTTGTACAAAGTGAGCTTTGAACATTTAATCTGATTGTGACATCAAATAGGTGGACCTTGCAATTTGCAAACAAGTGTGAAAGATGAAGAGCAGCATTTGGTGTATGGGGACAGTTCGCCTTTTCAAATCCAAATATCTAAAATATTTAGATAAAAGCAAAAAACTGGGGATGCTGAAAATCCAAAACAGAAACAAAAATACCTGGAAAAACTCAGAAGGTCTGGCAGCATCTGCGGAGAGGAACACAATTAACGTTTCGAGTCCGAACGACCCTTCAACATTGCACCCAGGGATTTAAAACCAACAGCAGTTATCAAGTGAAATAGCTTATATTGCGTAGGGAATCATTAGATCATAGCATTCTAGTCAAACGTACTGACCTTATTTTTGTACAATACTTTGATTACTAAATTCTCGACTGTCAACTCAGCTGCGATAATGGAGCCAAAATTGTTCTGCACCAGACTGGCTGCTTCATTCGTTTCCCTTCATGGCACAAGTTACTCTTAGCATTTTTGTTTTGAATAGATTTCTTGGTCTTTCTTGGTTTCTTGTTCCATGTACCTTTGTGTGCAAGGCCATGAAAGGTATTCCATTTGCGTCCGTCCTGGAAGTGTGGCCAATTGGTTTATGCTGTTTTTTTAAGGCCCCCCATGAGCCTACTTCACCTTGCATTAATCTTCTATTTATTTCTTCCTCATATATTTATCTAGCTTCCCCTTAAGTGCATCTAAAGCTATTTGCCTCAGCTGCTCCTTGTCGTCACAAATTCCACATTCTCATGACTCTCTGAGTAAAGACGTGTTATCCTGTTGGATTTATTAGTGACTACCTTATATTTGTGGTCTCTAAGTTCAGTCTGCTCAGCAAGTGTAAACATCTTTTCCACGTCTTCCCTAACAAACCTTTTCATAATCTTACAGGCCTCGATCAGGTCACCCCCTCAAGTTTTTTCCTTTCAACAAAAGAGTCCCAGCCTGTTCTATCTTTCCTGATAGTTATAACCCCTCAGTTCTGGTATCATCCTAGTAATTTTCTTAGACCTTTCTAATGCCTCCACACCCTTTTGCGACTCCAGTGCTTTGTTTTCCTTTCTAATGGCCTTATTAATCTGTGTTGCTACTTTTAATGATTAGTAATTAATCATGGGAAGTGGGTGTCGCTGGCAAGGCCAGCATTTGTTGCCCATCCCTAATTGCCCTTGAACTGAATGGCTTGCTAGGCCATTTCAGAGGGCATTTAAGAAGCAACCACACTGCTGTAGGTCTGGAGTCACATGTAGGCCAGGCCAGGTAAGGACAGCAGATTTCCTTCCCTAAAGGACATTAGGGAACCAGGTGGAGCCAATTATTCCTCCAGATCCCACTCCTCTAACTCATTTGGATTATTCTTTTCCATATGTTTCTGTCAGGGCTCTTAACAAACCTAATATTCTTCTCAAATTAGTGCTTTTACTAAAATTGTGAATTTAAATTGTTAAATTATGTGTAGCTTCCTGTTGTCTCTTGTGTAACTAGAGACGACACTCAGGGAAAATAATTGAGCAGCAGAATTGCCTCGATAATCAACCAGTCTATAATGCACCACTTAAGAGAATGCCCCAAAGCAGAGAAACTGTATTTAATCTAAAAACAAATGATTTGATTCAAATATCACACATCATGTCTTTCTATCATCCGTCTTTTGTGTGACAGGTTAAACCGAGGCCTCATCTTCCCTCTCAGGTAGACATCAAAGTTCCCACAGCACTATTGTCCAGCCCAATACTTATCCCTCAATCAACATCACTGAATCAGATTATCTGGTCATGATCTCGTTATTGTCCATGCTAGCTTGCGCAAATTGGCTATGTTTCCTAGTTCACCAGACTAACCCATGGGATGGTGGGGTTGTTTTATGAGGAGAGATTGAGGAGACTGGGCCTGTATTCTCTAGAGTTTCAAAGACCAAGAGGTGATCTCATTGAAACTTACAAAATTCTTGCAGGGTGTGACAGGGTGGACGTGGTCAGGATGTTTCCCCTGGCTGGTGAGCCCATAACCAGGGGGACATAACCTCAGAATAAGGGGCAAACCATTTAAGAGTGAGATGAGGAGGAGTTTCTTCGCTCAGAGGGTGGTGAATCTTTGGAATTCTCTACCCCAGAGGGCTGCGGAAGCTCAATCATTGAGCACATTCAAGACAGAAATCAATAGATTTCTGGAGACTAATGACATCAGGGGTATGGAGATAGGGTGGGAAAGTAGCGTTGCTGTGGATGATCAGCCATGATTTAACTGAATGGCAGACCAGGTTCATTGGGCTGAATGACCTAGTCCTGCTCCTATGTTCCTTTTTTAAAAACTAATTTATGGGATGTGGGTGTTCACAACAGTCACCACACTTCAAAGAATGCCAAAGGTGTAAAGCACTTTGGGACATCCTGAGGTTGTGAACGGTGCTATATAAATGCAAGTTCTTTCTTTATCTCTGGTGACACTTAATTCATCTAGAAATTGCAGTGAGAGGGGGAGGCGGTTGGAGCAGTGGTGCCGAGGCGGAACTGTTCTACGGTACCAGGATACAATGGAGAGATCCTTTGTTCAAATGGCTGGTTTCAAATCCATAAGGCAGATGAATTGTAAAAGGCCAGTTTGCCTTCAGCCAGCTCAATTTTTTGATGGATTTTTGCACTATGAAGGACTGCTGAGACTTTAGAGGTTTTCTGAGACATCCACGAAAAAGGTTTTCGACTGAAGCCAAGCAGGGACTGCAGAGTAAGGTTGCCAACCCTCCAGGATTGCCCTGGAGCCTCCAGGAATTAAAGATTAATCTCCTAGGTATTGCTGTGAGCAACAGCCAAGAGTAATTAAACAATAACTGTGTTTTTGTTTTTGTTTAAATACTTTTGTTTATTAATTATAAAAATATTAAAGGTTGGGTAAAAAGTTGTTTCGGTGGGGTTGCTGGGGGCAGAAAATCAAGTAAGGAATCTCCAGGTGTATGCCCAACCAGAGTTGGCAACCTAGTCTCCAGGCACACAGTCCTCTCTACCTCAGTTACACTCCATAATGTCAACACATGGCATCATAGATCCACCAAAATTCTTTTGAACAGGGAAACTTAGGGTAAGTGCATGAAGTGTTTGTACAAGAAGAACCACAATTACTATGCTAAGCTGTATTACTCAAACATTGACTGGATAAGATCACCATGCTAGTGGTGAGTCACTAACTTCTTAGCTGGAGCAAATACTTCTGTCTGGCCTGAATAAGAAAGTAGCTCCTGGCTTTTTATCTTTCTGATATTTCATTGCATCTATGGAGTACATTTGGTCTGGCAAGTTTGGAGTAATTGAACTTCTCTTTCATAGGGTCGTCATAGGCACAATGGGCTGAATGGCCTCCTATGCTGTACGATTCTATGATTGTGAAGCATCCCTGTTTAGAACGCAATCAGGAGCTGTTCTGCACTGTTATGCTGCGGAGCCTGTTCTTCCCTTGTGTTTAATTACATGAAACCTTAATTAAGTGTTGCTGCGTACAGTTTGATTTCAAACATTTTCTGCTCTGACTTAAAGTGATTTGTCTTGATGGATACTGATAATTGTATAATCCTAATGATTTTTTTCACCCTCTGGCAATTTAGTTGATATGCGACACCTGGATCATCCCAAAGGCTTTATTTGCATGAATCATATTAAATAATGACACTTTTCAATTGAGTGGATGTTTAAATTAAACTCAATTAAATTTTGCACTTCAAAAAGTTTTTAGACAGTCAAATATTTTCCTCTTTAAAATGAAAGCTTCAGGGCTTAACTCGATGAATCTATAACATAGTATCAAAGAAGTCATATTTAATGTTAGCACACAACATTAAAAGGCAATAACATAGATTTTGCCACCAAAAATGATGGTGTGTTTATTCATGGGTCAATTGTCCAGCGATTTGTGGTGAGGAGGAGATAAATTCCCCTTACTCTGAGATTCTGCATCATTAACAACCACCAGGAATGTGCATTTTCTAGAAATATGGACCCAAATCTTAAGGTCTCTAGGTTGTCATAGACTAAACTTACAGCTGAGATGTCCATCGGGACCCTATAGAAGCCCTGATGTGTTGACCTATGTGTGTCAGTTTTAAAGGGGTATATAATTAAAATTTAGATTCAGTTTAATTTGGTTGCATGCTCCTAATTATTCCATTCCAAACTGACCCTCTAAAACACTTTGGCACAAAGGACACTGAACCATAAGGCAAGACAGGACACTGAAACAGCAAATAATATCAAAGTTTATTTAAAAGAAAAAGGTATACATATGAAAGGGCAACTAGGGATGGTCAATAAATGCTGGCCCAGCCAGCAAAGTCCAAATCCCATGAATGAATTAAAAAAAATACACGACCGACTTTCACAAACTTAATCGGGCGAGCACCCCAGGTAGAAGTGTAAATCTTCCTCACGTTCCCAAACCAATAGTGATTTCCTAAAATCCTGAGCACTCAGTACCTCCACAACTTGGTTTTGGTATGCTTGCCAGTCAAGCTGAGGGATGGCAGTAGCCCCCCTGACTAATTTGCAAGCAGCAAAATGGTTCTCGAAACCTACCCGTAGCCCTTGAATTAGCATTACCCCATCTCGAGTCAGGCCTGTTGTAATTAGCCAATTGGCCATTTTGTTGTTACTAGGTTAATTTTATTGGATTTGGCCATTTTTGCACTTTAGGGTAGTGAAACAATGAGGTGGTCCATGATCTTTCTTGCATCTGAATTTGGACAAGTCTTCATTATTTCTCCTGCACCTACCCCAGATGTCCAAGGACGAGTGAAGCCCATGCTCCCCGTGGTATCTGAATGTTCCCACTGACAGTGCTTCCAGTAGCAAATTAATATTTTACATTTCAAATATTAGAATTAACCAGCCTTGGTAACTACTTGATTAATTATTTATTCTTCAATGATACCCTGAGGCTCACTACTTTTTGACCATCTGTTGCTGGCTGGTTACTAATTATACAGTAATTTTGATTAATACATGTGAATGAATATAAAGTACAGAATACAAAATGGCTTTGTTAGCACAGTGTTTGTACAAAATGGCGTCTTGACTTTGTTAGCTTACTACAGGGCATATAATGTAAAAACTCCCTAAAAATTGTCAAGAGTCAGAGTAAAATCTACTGCCCATGTCTGCTTACATGTGAGAATTGCCTAGGAAGTTTCAGCTTTGGATGGACAATTCCCCTGCTCCCCAGGACCCTAGGCAAATGTCTCTGATTCTGAGTTAGACTCAGAAGCTTCGGACAGTTCCGATGTACTTACCTGAATAGTTACCCAGGGAACTTTAGACAGATTAAAACCTAGCCTAACTCCTGGGTACCTACAGAACTGACCCCCCCCCCAATCACTCATACTGAGCCCCCATCTACTCCCCTGTCCCAACCCAACTACCACCCCACCCCCCCATCCCCCCCGGCCACCCGACTACCTTCTAGACCACCTAACTACATCCCAAAACCGATCCAACTACCTGAGTAGCCCCCCCTGACCACCTGACTACCCCCCTGACCACCCATCTCCCCCATATCCCCCGACCTGACCTGACACAACTACTGCGCACCACCCCCCCACCCCCCACTTAACCTGACAACCCTCCTGTCTCAATACAACTAACCACAGACAACGTGACTACTCCTCAGCAGGTCTGGCGGCATCGGCGGAGAAGAAAAGAGTTGACGTTTCGAGTCCTCATGACCCTTCTGTCGAAGGGTCATGAGGACTCGAAACGTCAACTCTTTTCTTCTCCGCCGACGCTGCCAGACCTGCTGAGTTTTTCCAGGTAATTCTGTTTTTGTTTTGGATTTCCAGCATCCGCAGTTTTTTTGTTTTTATATTTGTGACTACTCCTCACTCAAACCAACCAACTGGTGGGTTCAGGGTGGCAGTGGCCCTTTTAAAAATCAAAGACCCTCATCCTCACTGTGTCCAATTTCAGATCTGCAGCTTACACTCGGTTGGTGGAGCTTCCAATCTGGAATTACTGGAGGGCTTCCCATTGTCCCTTTAGCGTCGGGAACCCATCCACATCCATAATTTGCTCCAGTTTCAAAACCACTAAGGGCATACCCATAACACACTGTGCAGGGTTGGGACATGGAGCTAGTCCCCATGTTGGGCTCCTGACGCCCCCCCAATAAAAAAATCAGGTCAGAGTGTTAAAGTCTCCCTCCCCCACCACCACCACCTCCAAGACTTTTGATCAGGGCCAAGTAGACAGAACCTTACTTGGTGTCTTGGCTCAAACCGATTACTGGGATGAGAGGGTACTGTGTTGACAATGGTTGACAAGGTGGGAAAGTGTTCAGTTCCTCAGCATGGACATCCTTCATCTTAATGGGTGCAACTGGCTGATTTCTGCTGAGTAGAATGAAGTTTTGGCTCCCAGCCCTGTTTCTGACACCTCGGTAATCATTCTGAGAGGAGAATCAATATTCTTCCCCATGTTGATTCTGCTCCACCCCCCCGCCCCCCTGCTCTGGTCAAGGTCTGTTGTATGAGCTTAAGCTACATTGGTCAAATCTACCCTCTCTAAATCCTGTTTAACCTCAGTTCTGCTCTTCCTCACATTGTGACTGGCAATAAAACCAAAGCCAAGTAGCTACCACTGACGAATCCAAAGCATAATTAGTATTGCAGAGAGTGTTATCTGGCTGCTAACTATGCAATGAATCATTCAGTAACTAGCAAATTAATTTAATGCACTTGATGGTAGCGCTGTAAAATCATGGGTGCTTTAGTTCTCATAAACCAAGTTTCTATTCTGAGTCCGTTAAACATAAATGTTAAGAAGTGAAAGATTAACTAGATTGTCACACCTAGTTAACCTTAAATATTCACTTAACAGAAAGGCTCCTAGATATCACTGTGGAAAATATCAGAGTCATTGCTTGATTTGATTGAACCAATGAGGGTTTTTTGCAGAAGGTGAAGTTCTAACTCTACCTCACTCCTCCCCTCCCAATACTTTTTGGATCAGAGGATGTTTGAATTAGCCTTTAGGTCAATGAGAAAATACCCACCACTTTGGTGCCAACTGCCTACAGGCAGAGAACTTTCCATCTTCTCTGAAACTATTTCATGAAACTAGCAGAATATTGATTTCTTCTCTCCCTCTCTCTCTTATATATATACTCATTGCTATTTCTAAATTTTAACACTGGACCTTGGCTGAACACAATCCTCAAAATGGCTGAACCTGTGTCTGTTTGTGACCCTAGAATTAAAGGAGCTACTTTGCAGTATTGGGAAAATTCACACCTCATTATCTCCGACGAGCCACTAACAATCTCTTGGGGGCTGCACAGCCCAATTTAAAAGGGAGCTATACAAAGACCATTTATATTTGGTAAGCCAGGCTTGCCAGCAGGAAACAGAGGGTCTGCTAAGACAAAAGGCCCCGCAAGCATTCCTTTCATCTCACAATGGCTGGGACATTTAGCAGTCTTTGAGACCCAGCCAAATTCCAGATGATGAGTATACATCCTTTCTCGAAGACCTGGTAGAGAGGTGGGGGTCATGTGGCCTAGGCCTCTGGCTTGTGGAACAACTAACATTGCCTTGCTGAAATGTAGCTCAATCTGCTGCTTTTACATCTGTCTGGCAGGCCGCACAATAGGAGCTCTGCCCACGTTGAGCACCTGCTTCTGTAGGAAGCTCTAAGCCATCACCTCCAAGACTGATTCATCTCTCCATGCCCATCTCATCTTGTGAAATCAATGCCACCAGAAAACTGAATTCTACATCATCAGTTTTCAACCTGCTGACCTCCATGAAGGACTGTCTCATTGGACTTTCATTCTGGACTCTGGAACTTATTTTCTTTATGGTCTCTGTACTGTAAAACCTTCTATTCTCTGTCTCTCTCTTTAATGTCTGAGTGGAGTGCGGGCCCTCCTTCCTGCACTTTGAGAGTGTGCAAATAAAATATCCCTTTGAGTTCATCCTATCTCGAGTTTGCTGTGGGGTTACTAATAGAAACTTGGATCGGACAAAAGCCAAAGGGTTGGGGAAATACATTACTGCTTATAAAGATGGAAACAAATAAAAGCACCTTGCTATTTACAGAGATGGGTGGTGAGAGGAGAAATTAGTGCTGTTTAAATTAACCCCCCTCCTGTCCGTAACAGTTCAAAAACAGGCCATTCAGCCCAACAGGTCCATGCTGGTGTTTATGCACCACATGAGCCTCCTCCTACCATTCTTCATCCAACCCTGTCAGCATAACCCTCTAAATCTTTCTTCCTCATGTAGTTACCTAGCTTCCCCTTAAACACGTCAATACAATTCACCTCAATCGCTCCATTGGTAGCAAGTTCCACATTCTCAACACTCTGGGAAAAGAAGTTTCCTCTGAATTCCCTAGTACATTTATTAGTGACTATCTTATAATTATGAGCCCTAGTTCTGGACTTGTCTGCAAGTGGAGACATCAACCCACCTGCTGGTATCACAGGAAGATTGCAAACCTAATTTTTTTTTTTTTGCAAATATAATTTAACTTTGTCATTTGCTCTTCATTCCTTTGCACCTGAGCTATATTCCTGAATCTTGGTAGATTGGATTGGTCCAAGTAATGAAACTGACGCTGGTACCTTGTACTTTTCAACCAAATCTCAGTCTGCAAAACAGCAAAAACCGAATGTTTTCTTTAAAATAATGAATGAAGTTAAATTGTTAAGGAAAGTGGCAACAAGTTCTTCACTTGTTTTTGTTGATGACATTGATAGAGAAAATCAAACAACATATGGCACCTCGATAAAAGAAAGATACTGCGGATGCTGGAAATCTGAAACAAAAACAGAAAATGCTGGAAAAACTTGGCGGGTCTGGCAGCATCTGTGGAGAGAGAAACAGAGTTAACATTTCGAGTCCGTATGACCCTTCTTCAGGCACCTCATTCTGTGCTGCTGTGACAATACAGGCAAGGATACATTTATTGTCCATTATTGTCCATTCCTAGTTACCATGAACAAGTGAATGTGGATTCAGTCCTTGAAATGCTTAAGAGCAAAGAAATAGGAGCAGAATTAGACCATGCAGCCCCTAGAATCTGCGCCACTATTCAGTAAGATCGTTAATGATATTCATCCTGAACTCCACTTTCCCACTATTTCCCCATTTCTCCTCATCTTAGTCCTAAATAGGGGCCAAGATAGAAGCGTTCACATTGTGGCCCTGGTTCAACCAATTCTACCACCACCACGCACAGCAAGTAGTGTATACAACATTTTCATACCGCTGATTTGGTCAAGTACCAACATCATGCCTGAAGACAGAAGTCGTCGATGTCAGAAACAGGGGTCTTTTTCAAGGCCGGCATTGACTGTTATATTTGCTAACATTGAAGGGTTCGCTGTAGCTAAGCAAAACATCCTCGCTACATTATGCAATGAGTTGCAGTGTGATTACCACTGCCTGCAGGAGACACACAGAGGAAGTGAGAACAACTGCCCAAAAATACCAGGAATGTTCCTGGTTATTGAAAGACCTCATTGACAATATGGCAGTGCCTCCTTAACCTGAGACTGTGCCCCGTGTTTTTGGTTTCCAAGTCAGGGGAAACGACCTCTCAGTGTCCACCCTGTCAAGCCCCCTTCAAAATCTTTTATGTTTCAATGAGATCACCTCTCATTCTTCTTAACCCCAGATGGTACACTGCTGTGTTGATGGTTCTCCAACAACACCCTTAGGTAGTGATTCTGACCCAGTATCAGTGATGTATGTCCAAGTCAGGATGGTATATGACTTGGAGGGAAGCTTGAGGGTGAAGGTGCTCCCACAACATTGCTGCTCATGTTGTTCTTGGCAACAGAGGTTGAGGGGAGGAAGGTGCTGTTGAAGCAATGTTAATGTAGCCAGGGTGCACCAGTGGTGGATTGGAGGGAAATTAAACCAAGGGGCAGGAACACCAATTAAGCGGACTACTCTGGTGTTGAACCTTGTGAATATTGTTGAAGTTGCACCTGCTCAGGCAAGTGTGAATACTCCATCACACTCCTAATTTGAGGACTGTAGATGGTGGAGATGTTTTGAGGAGACGGAAATGTGCCATTCATTGCAGAGTAACCAAACTTTGCCATTCCCTTGTAGCCTTAGCATAGATTTGGCTGGTCCAGTTCAAGTTTAGGTTGATGGTAACTCCAGGATGATGGGTTTACTCTTTGATCCCACTGATCAATTTTGCCAGGCCTTTTTTGGTGTCCTATTCAGTCAAATGCAGCTTTGATGTCGAGGGCAGTTACTCTTCCCTCTTGTGTATCCATGTCTGGTTCAAGGTGACGATGAGACTAGAGCTGAGTAGCTTGGTAGAAAGCAACCAGCCAAAGTACCATAGCAGATAGGTAGTGGCTGGATGGAGATTGTAATTTTGTTCGGGTCAGGGAGAAGCTTTGGGCAGGATTTTCCAGCCCCGTCTCCTGCCAGGATTGTCCAGTCCTGTTGAAAGTCAATGGACTTTAGGCTGGGCCAAATCTCCCACAGTGGGCACCAACACGATGGGGCTGGAAAATCCTGGCTTTTCCTTTATTTTTCATAGATCAAGGAAAAATGAAGTATAGTGCCTGAAGGCGTAGATTGTCCATTGTCTATGGAAGGGTTGGGTTTGATGACTATTTTCTTACTCCGCCTTTTCATCCACCTTATATAATAAATTTGTGATAAGCAATCAGTGAAGATTGTACACATTTTAATGAACAAGTTGCCTTTTCTCACTCTGTATTTGCATATGTATCAGTGTCAACTTTACACAATGTCTTGTACGGTATTACAAAAGGAAAAGTGGATCTCTTGAAAATGGCTGTGAAATAAATTGCACAATAGGTCCTTAATTCTGAAGAATTACAGGCAATAATAATAGTCAGTTGTGTTAAATGTATATCAACTGGGGTTAATTATATTCAGGTGGTGGGTGTTAAACTTTTGACAGCCGGTTGGTGAAGGAGGAGACCAGAAGTCAATTTACTCAGTTTTAGATTTATTCACATTACTAATATGTAGTTCCTAACTCTACTCCCCACCACCATTGTCCATAAATGTCTCTTTATACTCTTTTGAGAAACAAAATCAACAAATTACACTAAAAATCGATAAATCAGAAGGCGGGGAGGAGTAATGTCCCTTTATATGTGCTCAAGTAATGATTGAATGAATGCCCTCCGACTGTATATACGTAACCTTGATGTATACCATTTTAAAAATTCATTCATGGGATGTGAGCATCGCTGGCTAGCATTTATTGCCCATTCTAATTGCCCTCTTTCAGACACATGTCGGGCCAGACCAGGTGAGGACAGTTGATTTCCTTCCTTAAAGGACACTAGTGAACCAGATGGGTTTTTACAACAATCAGCAATGGTTTCATGGTCATCATTTGATTTTTTAATTCCAGATTTTTATTGAATTCAAATTTCACCATCTGCTTTGGTGGGATTCAAACCAGGGTCCCCAGGGCATTACCCTGGGTCTCTGGAATACTAGTCCAGTGACAATACCACTACGCTACTGCCTCCCCAAATAATTAACAGAGGGCATTAATTGGGGGCTCACACACACACATATATATATATATATATAGCTGTCAATTTAATTAGTTCATTTGTTAATTAGTTTATTTTTGTTCCATTGGTTTACTCAAAGAGTCTATATATTTGCAGGCATGTGGGGTCCACCAGTATGTTTGAGGCCTTCTAGGACTGGTGGGTGCTACAGGGACTGGAGTGTATCAGCATCCCTGGAAACATTACTTTAATTTGATTAGTTTCCTTTAAAGTTTTGTCTCTATATTACAAGGGTGTTTTGGGGCTGTTAATTTTATTTGTTTATTAGCTAATTTGGTACTCCAAGGAGTATATATAGGAGCAGGTTGAAAGTGTGGACATTGGTTGTATGATATAAGGGTATAACAACCAGGTTCTGCTTGGCTATTTGAGTTCTAACAGCTCTTCAGAGAAAGAAAGCATGGTTTTACTATCGCTCCTGGATTATCACTTCATAACCTGTTTTCCTTCGCAATTGGAGAGAGCCTTGAGTAGACCTTTAAATGAATTCCAATTAAATGTTCTTTTAAACATATTCATTTTTGACTTATAAAGTATGGCACTGAAAGTATTATTTATGCCATGTTTATTACCCTATACAGTTTGTCAAATGGCTTTCAGAAAATAATGAATACCAATCAAAGTACAAAATAATATCTTCAGATATAATCAAATATATCATCTCACTGAAATGTATAAAATTTTTAGAGTGCTTGATGTGGTAGGTGCTGAAAGGCCGTTTTCCTTGGCTGAAGAGTCTAGAACTGGGGTAGTCTCGAGACTAGGAGTCGACCGTTACGAGCGAGATGAGGAGAAATTTCTTCATTCAGAGGAATGTGTATCTTTGGAATTCTGTACACCAGAGGGCTCTGGATGCTCAATCATTAACTATATTCAAGACTGGGATTGCTAAATTGTTGGACCCTAAAGGAATCAAGGGATATAGGTATAGGGTGGGAAAGTGCATTTCAGGTAGATCAATGGCATTGAATGGCAGATCAGGCTCGGGGGACTTGTATATGGAACTCTGTAGTTACTGGGAATAGTTTGCTCTGTCATGACACAAGCAAATTCAACAAGAGTTTCACTGAGAATTTCCAGAAATCCAGGAAAAGTTTCTTTGTACCAAAGGGCTGTGAGAATGTGGGATATACTGGCCAAGAAGGAAATTGAAGGGAAATCAAAGGCTACTTGGAAAAAGTACTAAGCAAGAGATATAGACAATGAGCGAGGAATTGATACTGAATAAATCAAGGGCTGTCACAATTAACAAATTTGCGCAGGCTTAACGGCAATCAGCTTAACGCTGTCACTTTGTTCCTTTATTGTAGTGAAATCGAAGAAGCATACACATGGGGTAATTCCTGAGGCTCTGTTCCCAACCTGTAGCCTCACTAGACGAGGCTAAATGAGGGATGCATATAGGTCATCTACCAAAGGAAATTGGGTGGGCACTTGAGTGAAATAAACTTTCAGGGCTGTGGGTCTGAGTGGGGGAGTGGGACTGCTTGGATTGGTCTGCAGGGAGCTGGCTCAGAGGGCTGAATGTGCTGTAAATCACTCTATGGCAAGTCAGGGACAGGGCCACGATTCTATTGGGCTAATTCCGTGACCTGCACTCCTGTCTAATGAGGCTTCACACTGGGTACTGTGCCTCGGCCAAATGATCACTTTGTGAAAGCCAGGGAAATAATTCCAGCCTTTAAGAACTGGAATAAAGACTTTGAAGTTCAACTGCTCGTTTTGTAAGTGATTGGAATGGGGATGAGAACCTTTTAAGGTGACTCATTTCATTCTTGTCACATAATCATAGGAAAATTAATTATTTCTTCTGTAAACTTGGCTTGTTCTCACTTGCATTTGTGACAGGCAGGCTTTGCATTGCATGTCCGAAGATTAGTTTTAACCTGATTTACTTCATGCAGGTAAGGTATAATGTATGTCTGCTAGTCTAATTTACAAATGACTAGGGGCATTTTAACACTTTGATCTCAGCTGGAGAATAAGCAAGGACTGGGTGCTGCAGCTTGTCAAAACATTAGCCTCTGACTTCTATTACCAGCTTTCAACTGAAACTTCGATGTATTTAAAAACTCCACATTCTGATGTTCATTGAGAGGGCTGAGTGAAATGAGCTAGGCGAAGCTCTTACGAACATAAGAACAAGGAGCAGGAGTAGGCCACTCAGCCCCTCGAGCCTGCTCTGCCATTTACTGAGATCATGGCTGATCTGATAGTAACCTGAAATTGGCATCCCACCTACCACCGATAATCTATCATCCCCTTGCTTGCCAAGAATCAATCTACCTCTGCCATAAAAATATTCAAAGACTCTGCTTCCACCACCTTTTCAGGAAGAGAGCTTCAAAGACACACAGCCCTCTGGGTGAAAAAATTTCACCTCATCTCTGTTTTCAACGGGCAACCCCTTATTTTAAAACAGTGACCCTTAGTTCTCGATTCTTCCACAACATCTTTTCCACACCCACCCTATCAAGACCCATCAGGATCTTATAGGTTTCAATCAAGTCACATCTTAATCTTCTAAACTGCAGTGAATACAAGCCTAGTCTATCCAAACTTTCCTCATTAGACAACCCGCCCATTCCAGGTATTAGTTTGGTAAATCTTCTCACACCGAAGTGTGTGTTTCTCCTCTGGTGGAGGGTGTGGGTAAGCGCTGTGACGGGTCTTCCAGGTTGTAAATTTCCAGCTGTTCAATGGAGGAGGTGTCCCCTTGGTTGGAGGGGAGGACCTGGATGGAGCTGAGGGGCTGGCTGGCTGAGGGTGTCAATCGCATATTATGCTCGTTCTGCCAGATCTTTGCCCACTCACTTAGCCTATCTATATCTGTTTGTAGCCTCCTTTCGTCCTCTTCACAACTTACTTTCCTACCTATCTTTGTGTCATCAGCAAATTTGGCAACCATCCCTTCAAAAGTACTTATTTGGCTGTAAAGTGCTTTGGGATGTCCTCGGATCAGGAAAGCTGCTATTTAAATGCAAGTCTTTCTTTCTTTTACGTGCTTTTGATACAAGGTTTTTAAAATTATATCCTTTTAACTTGAAACTTTTATGGAGAATTATTTAGCTGTTTTCTTCGTCTAACTTAGAAACGAACAAGTTCTAGCTTGTATATCAATTTAAAAATATTTAATTCATCTTAATATTATTTCAATAACTTCTTTAAGAGTCACCTATAATACAAAGAAGGAAGAGAATTTTTTTCCTCTGATGTCTGTCCGCACCTGTACCCAGTGCAAATGGTGGATAATTCAAGACTGATCAATTTAACAATTTTGTTTGTGAAAATGCAAGTGAAAAGACAATTGTCCATGAATAATGCAGCAGCTGTCCAACCACAGTGACTGTGATGTTATACAAAGCCAACACTAAGTTGGAGTTTTTTTGAACATCAAAGAGAATCCATAAATTTAAAATCTTTGTTTCATATTTGACCAATAATAAGCAAGTTTTACTTGTGTTCTGTCTAAAGCATACTGACTACTTTCGAGGCACCAACACATGGATAGAAGTGTTACAAAGATAATTCGCATCAGATAATTTTTTTCCTGGACATGTTCTCTCCTTGACTGTGTTGAATCTTGCTGGCGAGTGCCAGCAGCCTTCTACCACCTAACAAATAGCTGTTCTTTAATTTAATGTCAAGGCAAAGAGTGCCAGGAAGCTATTCGACTCTATGGGGCATCAAGCCTAAGCCAGTTCCCATTTTCATCAGATGTTTGCCCCTGTGTACTTTGTAGCAACCAGATGTGGAAACTGGAGCTGACTGCTCTCCTTCTTGGCCTGGGAACTCACTGATAATTATCATTTAACTTATTTTGTCTAATTTTAAATGCTGCTTTTAGTTTGAAGACACCATTTATACACATATGGTATTAGTGGTGCCCTCCTCAGTTGGGGGTGGTTGGGGGGGCGGGGTGTATAGTTCCAGGACAGATAAGGATGCAGCATTCATGGTTATTTAGAAAGCCTTTGACCGAATCTACTGCATTCAATACACACTTCGCAGGACTGAAACTTGAAACTTTCTCCCTAAATAGCTATTGAGAATGGGGGTCAACTGAAAATCTTACAGCTGAGATTGATAGATTTTTGTTAAAAAAAGGTGTTAAGGGTTATAGAACCAAGGTGGTAGATGAAAATACAGATGGTCTAACTGAATGGTGGCTCAGGCTTGAGGCTGAATGGCCTCCTTCGATCCTATCTGCATTTCCTGCATTACAACAGTGACTACAGTTCATTTACTGGAAGGAGCTTCTGGGTTGTGAAAGGCACTGTATAAATGCAAGCTCTACTTTTTAAAAATAAATATGGGGAAAATGGAATAGCTGCGAAAGTTCTCAGCATTTCCTGAGGGTAAGGGGCTGGGAAGAGTTAATGTCTCAAAATGTGAGAGAGTTTAATTATTGCAGTCAATTAAAATAAGTGTTAGAACACTCTACATTAATGATTGTCTATTGCTGTTGAACTGGCACCTTCACACTGCAAGTTTTAATAACCTTTCCTATACATATCGCTTTCAATGTCACCAGTATTTGCATAAATAAGATTCTCTCTGAAAAATGACTAAAAATAGGAATGCATTATGCACTTAATTATTGTTGTTTGGAAGTTGAATTTTGCTTTAAAAGTACCAATGGTGAAATTCTATCCATATTTTCCAGGCAGAGAGAAAAGCACTGGATGAAGGTTTTTGTTCAAATGTTAGGGGTATGGCTGGTCTTCACAAAGCAACTAGACGTCATTGTTGCTGTGCTATGCAAAACTGGGACATGACTGGTGCAGCCTTCACTGTCATAGAATGTTACAACACGCCAGGAGGCCATTTGGTCCATCGTGACTGTGCCTGTCACAGGCTTTATCTAATTTGTTTAATCTGTACAAATGTTTGTATCGTTTCTGAACTTCAGTCAGTTTCCAGATACTGTCAGTATTTTGAACAAAGGTGATGAGGACTAACTGCCCTAACATCGATCCTCACCAAGGGACTCCACAAATAACTAGTGGCCATATAGAACACCTATAATAAATAAAAACCTTCTGCCTCCAAGAATGCAATCAATTCCTTATTCAATCCAAAATCTGCCAATCTTGTCTTACTAAAGACTCTTTCTTATTAAGTTAGGAGTTCTTGTGGCTCAGAAGGTAGAGCCCCTGTCTCTGAGCTAGAAGCTCCAGGTTCAAGTTCCACTCAAGGACTCATTGGTCACAGAAGGGGCATTCATGACATGCTTCAACAGGTTGATAAGCTGCCTGCTAATGCCTTTCCCATGAAGGAAAAGAAGTGTGCGTGAAGTGATGAAGAAACAGTAGCCATTTGTGTGGCACTTTTGTCAAAAAGCTTTATGAAACTCCAGCATATAATGTTAATTAAACCACCTGCATCCACCAATTTAGTAATTTCCTCAAATAATTCAACTAGCTGGGTGAGACATGTACTTCTTTACCAGAAGCTCTATTGAGAATCTGTAATAACCCATTCTCTGTCCAGATGAACAAAAAGGGTATCTCTAATGATCCCTTTTCACAACTTGCCAATAACCAGAGTCAGAAACTGGATGTGTGTGGACCTGTATTTAATCTGATTAATTGCCCTTGTTGAATATTACACCACCAGAGGCTTCCTCCAGACAATGGGGACAACAACTTGTATTTGAAATGTTTTCAACGTAATGAAATGTTCCAAGCTACTAGGCAGAGGCATTGCAAAACAAAATATAAGCCACAAGGAGATGTTAGGGCAGATGACTAAAAGCTTGGTCAAAGGTGTTGGCTTTGTGGAGCATCTTAATGGAGGAAAATGAGATAGAGAGGCGGAAAAGTCTAGGGAGGGAATTCCAGACCTCTTGGCCACTAATGGCGGAGTGATTACAATTGGGAATGCTGAAAATGCTGTAACTGGAGAAGCACAGATATCTGAGTTGTAGAACTGGAGAAGATTACAGAGATGGGGAGGGGCCTGGCCAAGCTATTAAATATGTGAGCAAGGGGTTTGTACAGCACAACTTTCATTTCTTTGAGCTCTCTCAAATGAATGCTGTCAGGGTCAGCAGCCTGATTTGGTTTCGGCATCGTTCTTCTATCTGGATTGGATCACTGTAGGGGGTACGATCAAGAAGTTTGCGGGTGGCACAAAAATTGGTAGGGTGATAAGTAGTGAGGAGGATAGCCGTAAACTTCAGGAGGACATTATTGGACTGCTCAGGTGGGCAGAGCAATGGCAAATGGAATTCAATCCAGAAAAGTGTGAGGTAATGCACTTGGGGAGGGCTAACAAGGCAAGGGATTACACTATGAATGGTAGGACCCTGAAAAGTATTGAAGATCAGACAGACTTTGGTGTGCATATCCCTAGATCGCTGAAGGTAGCAGGGCAGGTAGATAAGGCGGTTAAGAAAACATATGGGATACTTGCCTTTATTAGCCGAGGCATAGAATGCAAGAACAGGGAGTTTATGATGGAACTGTATAAAACGCTGGTTAGGGCACCACTGTAGTACTGCGTGCAGTTCTGGTCACCACATTACAGGAAGGATGTGATTGCACTGGAGAGGGTGCAGAGATTTACCAGGATGCTGCCTGGGCTGGAGGGTCTGAGCTATGAGGAAAGATTGGATAGATTGGGGTTGTTTTCCTTGGAGCAGCAAAGGTTGAGAGGTGGCCTGATGGAGGTGTATAAGACAATGAGGGGCATAGATAGGGTGGGTAGGAAGGCACTTTTTTCATTAGTAGAGGGGTCAATAACCAGGGGGCATAGATTTAAGGTAAGAGATTGAAGGCTAAGAGGGGAGTTGAGGAGAAATCTTTTCAACCAGAGGGTGGTGGGAGTCTGAAACTCACTGCCTGAAAGGGTGGTTGAGTCAGAAACTCTCATAAGTAGTATTTAGATATTCACTTGCATTGCCATAGCCTCCAGGGCTATGGGCCAAGCGCTGGAAAATGGGATTAGTGTAGTCAGATCTTCGTTGACCAGCGTGGACACGATGGGCTGAATGGCCTCCTTCTGTTCTGTGGTTATGAGTTTACTGTCTCAAATTCCAGCAATCCATTATTATATATCACTTGTAAATGACTGGTGAGGTTGCTTGCCGTCAGTTGTGAAATATGGAGGGAGAAATATACTGAAGATGCAAGAGCTAGAATGCATAAAACAACTTTTTGCTTCTTCTGCCCCATTTGGAAGCCCTCTTTACATTAAGAGATAGAGGAGTATGATTGATCTCTCTCTCATGTACCGTACTTAATGTCTGAGGTTGCTCAATCAGGCTAATGCCATAATTTTATGGGGCAAGGCTGGGAGGCAGGCCTCAAGAGCTACCTCAGTGATACAGGGAAAGAACCTATGTTGTTGGCATTATTCTGCACCCCATGTTAACCATCTAGCCAGCTGAGTTAACCGACCTCCTATGTTTGATAGTCGTTAGGAAAATAATATGTGATTTTTAAATTGTTTTCAGAGCCACCATATTCAGATATTCAACATGTCTAACAGTCCAGTGTATAACATTGAAGAAGTTTATAACATATTTTGCTTTCTGTGGTGTCCACCACCAACCAAAGGTTTTCTCTGAGCCTGCCAATGATAACTGTTTTGCATATAGCCTCCAACAACCATAGACGTTGTAGTAAATACTAACAGCGCACAGCCCAAATAAATGCCGATCAACATTTTGTTGTATAGGTTTAATTAACCAATGCCACTGAAGCAGTCAAATGAATGTTTTGTGTGACAATAATTCCAATTAAAAGAATCATTAAATACAATTTAGACTTACACAGTTGTTTAGGTGTTTGTATTCATAGGTGTGATTTTCAAAAAATATAAAACTATTCAATCAACACAATCTTCAGCCGTTTGCATGTATTTTAAATCTAGAATCTTATAGCAATGCTAATATGTACATATTCCCAGCTAATGAACGCAAAGAATGTCGTCTTAGTATTCAACACAAAGCAGTAATCTCCTAGCCTGGTGTATATAATCAAGAATGAGATTACAGTGTAGCACTGAGTGTACGCTACAATTTGAGGCATGACCTTCCAGATGAGACATTAAATCAAGGCCCCATCCACCCTCTCAAGTGGACATGCAGATCCCATGGCACTATCTCAAAGACAACCAAAGTTGCCCCCTCATGTCTTGGCCAATATTTATCTCTGAACCGACGTCACTAAAACAAATTATTTGGTTGTGTATCTCAATGCTGCACGTGCCATGCGCAAATTTTGGTCGCCACGTTTCTCACATTAAAAGTGACTACACTTCAGAGATACTTCATTGGCTGTAAAGCACTTTGGGACCTTCTGATATTGTTAAAGGTGCAATGTAAATGCAATTCTTTAATAGTTTTCATTTTCTTTACATGACAATAGTGAGTACATTTCAAAAGTAACCTATCGTCCATAAGGCACTCCTTGGCATGTGAAAGGAATTTCATAAAGGCAAGCTCTTTTATTCTACTTTATCCCCTTTCCATCCCTCCTCCTCCAATCCACAACCTTTTAAAGTATGAATAATTGTACTTCATCCCTTAATCCTCTCTTTGAGGAGTAACATTCCTTTTACTGAGTAATAGGAGGCTGCCTATTTTTTTTCCCCCTGCAATTAGCCCACCAAAAAAATTGTTTTGAAACTGTTCTCCCAGGTCCAACCCTGACTTTATCATCAAAGCTGTTGACAAGGGTGGCGTTGCTGTTGTCTGGCGCACTGACCTCTACCATGCAGTGGGTGAGCGCCAACTCTCAGACACTTCTTCCTACCTCCCCCGGACCATGACCCCACCACCAAACGTAAGCCATTGTTTCCGTGATTCTCACTGACTTCATCTCTTCTGGAGATCTTCCCTCCACAGCCTCCAACCACAGTTTCCCAAACCCACACAGCCCACTTCTACCTCCTTCCCAAAACCCACAAAGAGCATTGTCCTGACCCATCGTTTCAGCCTGTTACTGCCTCACAGAATTCATTTCTTCCTATCTTTACTCTATTGTCTCTCCCCTTGTTCCGTCTCTTCCCACCTGCCTTCGTGATTCTTCTGACACCCTATGTCATTTTGACAATTTCCAGTTTCATGGTCCTAACTGCCTTCTCTTCACTATGGACGTCCAACGCCCTACACCTCCATGCCCCACCAGAACGGTCTGAGAGCTCTCCACTTCTTCCTTGAACAGAGGCCCATGCAACCGCCGTCCACCATCACTCTCCTCCGGCTGGCTGAAATTGTTTTCCCTTGAACCGTTTCTTCTTTAACTTGTCTCACTTCCTCCAAAATGGCTATGGGTCCATGCACAGCCCCAGTTATGCCAGTGTTTTTGGGAAGCATGTGGAACATTCTTTGTTTGAGTCCCACAACTCTTTCTCCGATACATCAATGACCATACGCTCACACCATGCTTCCTGTAAGAGCTCCAATTTAATCTCCTAGTTTCACCGTCTCCATTGCATCTGTTCTGATATTGCTACTTTCCACAATGGCACTTCTGACATGTCTTCCTTTTTCCTGACCACCACTGTGGTTGACAGGGTCCTTGACTGTATCCGGCCCATTTCCCATACTTCTGCTCTCACTCATTCTCCTCCCTCCCAGAACCACGATAGGGTTCCCCTTGTCCTCACTTTCCACCCCACCAGCCTCTGTATTCAAAGGATAATCCTCTGCCAATTCTGCCAACTCTAGCATGATACCATCAGCAAACACATCTTCCCCTCAACTCCCCTGTCAGTCTCCTGTAGGGATAGTTCCCTCCATATCACCCTGGTCCACTCCTCTATCCCCCAACATCTCACCCCCTTTCCATGTAATCACAGGAGGTGTAACACCTGCCCCTTTAGCTCCTCACCATCCAAGACCCTAAACACTCCTCCTCGGTGAAGCAGCAATTCACTTGCACTTCTTTCAATTTAGTCTACTGCATTCACTGCTCACAAGGCGGTCTCCTCTGCACTGGGGAGACTAAACGCAAACTGGGTGATAGCTTTGCGGAACACCTTCATTCCTGACCTTTCTTTTGCTTGTCATCTCAATTCACCATCTTGCTCCCATGCTCACATTTGTCCTCAGCCTGCTGCAATATTCCAGTGAAGCCCAACGCAAGCTGGAGGAACAGTACCTCACTCTTCTGATTAGGCACTTTACAGTCTTCTGGACTTAACATTGAGCTCAACAACTTCAGATCATGAGCTGTCCTCCATTTTGTTTTTTCTTCCAACCCCTTTCCTCTACCCCAGTGGCCAGTTTGTAAATTGTTCTCATGTTTTGCTTGCAGAAAGTGCTGATCCTTGTTCTGCTATTAACACATGTCAGAATGACCTTTATGCCACTAACAGCACCTGCCTTAGTCTTTAACACTATCATTACCACCCTTTTGTCTTGTGTCCATGGCATCTTTGTCATTTAATCTCTCCTGCGCTCCAACTTATCCCTAGCCTGTTTTACTCTATTTTGCTCCATGCCCTCTCTTTAAGAGCATAAAACCCGTCATATTTCTACCTTTCTCCAGCTCTGAAGTCATACAGGCTTGAAACATTAACTCTGTCTCTCTCCACAGATGCTGCCAGACTTGCTGAGTTTTTCCAGCATTTCTTGTTTTTATTTCAGATTTCCAGCATCCACAGTAATTTGCTTTGAAACTTATTATTTCTGAGTATAATTTTATTTGTAGGTCCTTAACTATACAGAAAAACAGGTGTTCTCCAATTTCTCATTTAAGAAAATACCACCAAAGTTGAAAAGAGTAAAGGGGTGTATCAAAGACTTTTATGGAATCAGAATCTTACAGCCATTCAGCCCATTGTATCGGGGCTGAAATCACACCCAGGACAGAAGTACAGCTGCATGTGCCTTCCATGATTTCTACGTTACATTTCTTGTTTTCAAAAAAGTGTTTTAAAGGTGACCACAATTAGCTGTATTCCTAAAATAATTTTTAAGAGTTGGTGAGGAAATAAGAGCATACACACATCCACAACCAGGTGGCTACTGGTTTTGGACTGTCCTTTTCTGGTGCTGCTTTACTGTCCATCTCTGGATCTGATGCTTATATTGTGGCCCATTTTATCATAAATCTTAGATTTCTAAACTGTGGTCTTTGCAGCATAGTGCTCCTGTCAGGAGATCTCAGGGATGCTGGTATAGCATCGTCAGCATCAAAAATCATGTAATCTATATGTATTTGATTTAATTGCACAGTACTTCAGTTCCTGTAACTCTAACAAATGTTTGTTACAATAACCTACAATATAGTTATTATGGCGATGCCTGGGAGTGTCAGTATCTGCAGGGGAGGGGTCCCTTGGAACAATCCATATTTGTAGAGTTCTTCCCTACATAAAGAAGTTTGAAAGCTGCTATCACATGCAAATGCCAAGCCTTGATGTTTGTGCCTGTAGGTTAACCAGGCAATCAATGCAAAAGTTATTGCGCCAATCATCAAGTGGGAAATAGTAGTTCTGTCTAATCTTCTCTAAGAACCAGTAACCATCATTTCCACATAAGGGAAATGTTCCTGAGCCTTTCATAGAGAGAACATACTGATAACTAACACAATATTTTATTCACTGCTTTAAATAAGACATTGGCACAAAATGTCAATACTCTTGTCTAAGTGTATCATTATAAAGGGCAATACACTGTCACTTACCAGACTGAGGAAACCACTGCTCAACAGAGGTAATGGTCACTAATTTGTTATTCTAGCCACCTACGTAAGTGGTAGAAATTAGAATTAATGTAAAGCCTCTTGGACCATTTAATTCATAAAATGTTAATCAGATCTTTAACAGAAAAGATAAAAACAATAATTACACCTCTTTAAAATGTAGATTCCTTTTAGCAAAACCAAAATGTTTTATATTTAGCTAAAACGCTGTTTTGTCATCACCATTTCTTATAACCTAGCTTCTAGGTCACAGCGCAAGTGAAATTAATAGTAACATAATTATACTTGTTTGAACTATAGATTCCTCTTGTTTCCCTGAATGAGTCTACATTTCCCTGATCAATTATGGTCATTAACTCCATGCCCTTATTAACAAAGTGCATTTTTCATTATACGCACATCACTTCCTTCCTGTCTCCATCCCCTTCTTATTGACTTAAGAAGTGGTTCCAAAAAATTCTATTACTCATTGTTCACTCACAGTTCATACTGTTCAACAATTTTCTGGAATTGCATGTCCGTATAAAAAGGAGCTATTCAATTTAAGATTGCTTTTTAAGAAGTTATTTTTGGACTCCAGTAATCGTGCGCAGTGAGGGAGTGACAATCGCTGTGAATCAGCAACTGACTGACCATCGCAAATGATTTAACCTTGAAATTGACTCTAAATCTTTGTATTCAGAAAACCTTACCATTTTATAATTTCAGACACTCTGCCACAATTATATAGATAAGCACAGCAGTCACTGGCAGATGCTACAAGGGTTATGGCTTGAGATAAAGCAAGCATATGGCATACAACCCAATCAGCCTTGACTTGGAACGAAAGTAGTACAAGGTAACTAAGAGGTCTAAATGTTGCATCAACATCAAACTGTTATAGCAAGTAAATGCTGATCAATACCAGAGGTAGTTAAAAACAAAAACAAAAACAGAATTACCTGGAAAAACTCAGCAGGTCTGGCAGCA